>NC_025690.1:3290675-3305554 GCF_000633955.1 Camelina sativa | reverse complement strand
CACCCTTGCCAACACCACTCCAACACCAGATGCGAGATCACCGGTTTTTGTTTCTTTTCCTTTCTTTTTCTTTTTCATTTTTCTTATTTTCTTTGAGAGATTCGTTCTTTCCTTGGTTTTGCTTTCACACCGAGACGGTGTGAAGTAAGTCTGAGGGAGGGATGTCTCCAAGTTACTAATGTCGTTTTCTTTGGTTGTTTCCTTTTGATTTTTCGAGTCTTTGAGTCATTTTCTTATTTTTATTGAGTCAAAAATGTTGGGACACTCTGATCATTTCTAGGAGTCTTTGCTTTGAATTAACACTCTAATGATTGCTTTAGTACTTTTGATTTTTGAATGAAGCTTGGAATGAACATGAGTAGAATCAACACGCCCCAAAAGTCCCTCACTGACGAGAACATTAAGTTGATCATGCGTTGCTCTAGCTTTGAAAGGACTTAACCGGATTTAACTTCTTGCCTTGGGACTTGGGATACATTGGACAAGACTCCTCCCTTATGCAATACAAGACATGAATCTCCTCGCAAAGTATGATTCCCCTCTCTCTTCCCTTCAATACTCATAAAAAAACAGAAAATAAGAGAAAATAAAAGAAGACAAAGAGAGGATATAGGTAATAAACAAGTGAACCGAGGGTTGTGCGTAAACCCGTGCATCCTTCAGAATTTATGGAAACCTGTCCCAAAGAAAAGAGCAAAGGATCGATAAAAAAAATACAATGATACCCTAGAAAATTAGGGAAAAATCGATCCTTTGGAAGTGAGAAAAGAGAGAGCAAAGATAGCATATGAAGGAATTCTTAGGCACTTAAAGGTTCAAGGAGTCAATAAGTTCAGTGATCGATATATTCTCGGTGAGACCACACATTTTTCACTAATCTGATTTAGAGAGGCAACAATGGGGATGTTGAAGGTTCTTTAAGGTTGTGGAGTTCAGAATAGGGTGTGTTGATTTTAATCATGCGCAGAGTACAAAAAGTAGTTCTTAATTTGATTTGATGAAGAGTGCAAAGAAGAGGTTTCCAAGAATATGTGAGTTTCCACTTTCAAACATTTTCTCTGATCTTGAGTTTTTGTCTATTCTTGCTTGAGGACAAGCAAAGATTCAAGTCCGGGGGAATTTTTGTGTATGTATTTTATAGGTTTTAACCATAGTTTTTAGGTTTGTTTTGAGTCTTTTATTGAGTCAAAGTGTGCTTTTAGAGTCTTTTTAGTTTTTTATGAATTTGTACAGCTTCTAGTTTGCTTTTGAAGGAAACTGAGTGTTTTGGGGATGGAAACAAGCATCTGGAGTCATTTTAGTGAAGACTGATCGAACTAGCAAGCAGATAGAGAAAACACAGAAAAGCATCCAGGATCGGCCGATCTACATTCGGGATCGACCGATCCCGTACCCGAAGCAACATTTCCTTTTTTGTTTTAAACCAACTTTTAGGGTTTTATTTTGATATTTAAGTTAGAGGCTCAGCCTCCAGAGACATAAACTTTTATTTCTACTCAGCTTTTGATTTTTGTAAACTTTGGGAGAAGATCTCTAATCCTTCTTGACACCTTGGAGAAGATTTCTAAACCTTCCTTATTTCTTTTGCAATTCAATTATGTCTTCTTCATCTTTGATTTGTTGTTTCCGTTTCTCCATGTCTGAGTAGTTTCTCTACTGGGTTTTTGGTTTCAAAGGGGTTTATGATTCTCTAACGATGGTGATCTAGATTTGGGGTTGATCTATTTTGTTCTTCATCTATTGTTGTTCTTAAAGCCTAAACTAGATTAGCTACCTAGTTTATGATCATAGGTTTAATTCATCGGGGCACCGAAAATGTTGTTGAGTTGCTAGAAAAGATCATAGGTGAGCAAGGTAGACCTTAGCCAATGGAAGTTGAAGTTGAGGCACCTTGTGAATAGATCAAACCTAAACTTTTATTGCTTGCTTGGTTTGCTAGATCCAAACGACGGTTTAGGGTTTAGTGAATACATTGCATAGATAGTTAATGTTGCAGAAGTAGGTTAGCTTTACAACCGTGATTTGAGTTCTAGAACGGTGCGTAACGCATCCCCATCTAATCATCATAGTCCGAGATAATATTCCCCATAGATTCTCTGCACCCAATATTTATTTTTTGATTTAAAACAGTTTATTTACATTCCGTTTTGATAATTACTTGTTTCACAAAACTTCCTTTTTATGTCTTAGCTATATTCGATCTTCATAGTTTCATAGTGCAATTGTTAGGTCCCTGTGGATTCGATCCTAAAGTGTTACGACGATACCACTAGATCATGATTGAGTGCATATTAGGTATTAATTGACCTGTTGATCACGGAGTTTGGAATGGAACCCATTTAGGCTGCGGTAGTGTAACATCCATGAACCAAATAGTGTGATTTGGGGATGGGTGTCGATCGACACACCCCTGGTTCGACCAGATTGTTTTATTTCGCAATTTTGGGTTGGTTTGGTTTATTTGGTTTGTCTAAACCGGGTATATAAGTGGAGAAGCGACCCAGGTCGAGGGTTTACGTGTTTTATCGCCGTTTAGAGAGAGTTAGAGGGAGAAAAGTGTTCTTGAGAGTTTGGAGGCTTTTTTGTGTGATTATTGGCTTGGATTGAGAGATTTGTTGCTGTGGAGTGAATACCTTGTGTTATGAACAAAGGAGAAGGCTTCTAAGGGTTGGATTCGTCGTTGTTGAGTCAGAATCTTCCTGCAAAAGAGTTAAAGGCAAGGTTTGTTCGTGGAATCAAGGCGATGATGAGGAGGATGATCTAGGGTCTCGTTGTGTGTTAGTCTTGGTTATGTTTATTAATGTTGGAACCTGGTTTAGTAGCATGCTAGGTTGTTGGTTAGAATGGTTAGGAATGTTCCTTTTGTTGGTATGTTTCCGGGGTGCATATTGGTTGTTATTGGTTTGTGGTTTGATGGTTTAATTAAGTATTATGGGTGCTTAATTATGTGATATATATTTTAAAAAAAACGGGTCGGGTTGTTTCAGTTAGAAAAGCCTCCGACGATGTACGGTACTCCTGGAACCCTGGAGGTTTGAGAATTCCGAGAAGCGAGCAGTTAAAAGCACTGAAATATCCATTTTTGATTACAAGGCGGCTAGCTATCGGAGGAAGCCAATAAGGTGCAAAATCTTGGAGAAGCCAATCAGGTTTTGAAGATTCAAGAAACTCCGTCAACGGAACTCGTAATCCGTCGAACGCGATTTTCAAATAAGGAACGAGATCCAATGGTACGTCTGTAGTGGATTTGGCGTCCTCCAGGAGTTTGTTGTGGCTGGAAAATGGGAGCTTAACGACATTAAGGGCGGAGGAGAGATTCTCCGGTAACCGTGGGAGGAGGCCGTCGATGTTACGAGGAGTGGAGATGAAAGACACGGTGTGACCCTTTTGAACCATGACCATAGAGAGCTGCAAGTGTGGAACCAAATGGCCAAAGGCTAACCATGGAAACATTGCTATGTGGAGCTTGGTTCCATATTCTCCATTATTTTCTTTAATGTTTGCCATTGCTATGATTTATGCACTATAGATGATGGACTCTACTGTTCTTTTATAGAGGAAAAGAAAATAGCATGAAGATATTTTGAGATCTCTTACCAATAAAGGAAAGGTTATTCACTTAGTTGATTGTGATAAGAAATGTTGTCTCTTAGTTAACGGTGGTAAATGAATGGGGAGTCACCAGCTGACCTCTCCAAATTTCAAAAATTTCCTTAGCACATAATGAGAAGAAAAAATACATTTGCACCATCAATTTTTTTTTTTTTAAGTTATGTGTGGTTGTAATGGAAATATTTAATAGATTGGCCCATCGTCGTTCTTGACATTATTGACGTTGTTTAAATTTTTTTTTTGTTTTTCTTGTCTACTATGCGAAGAGAGAACCCAATAGAGACGACAATCTCGACTCTTGAGTTACAGAGTAATTAATAAACCCGGCCGGGTAGAAAAAATATCTTGACTCTTGAGTTACTAACTTCTACAGTGCCCCGGCCCAACGAGGGCCTTATGCAAAATTTAAAAAATGTGTGTTTTTCACCTATGACAAAAGTTATAGATTTTCTACAAATGGCTACAACTTGATTTTTTAAGGTCTTTTACATATCCTACAAACGAAAAAGGCCTTTTACGTGTAAATAACAAAATCTTTATACATATCCTTAAAAAAATGTTTTTTGTTTAACAGATTTTTAAGTGAAAGACATTTTTAAAATTTTGGGCCCCGAATCTTTGGTTTTACTTGCTTCCCCTGTGGGTCAGGCCTGACAAGCCACGTAGCTAAAGTAGGCTATAGAAATGAAAATCACTAAAAAAAATGAGATTATATGCTTGGTCTATAAGACAATCATCACATCTTCAAGAATCTTGTTTACCAAGGAACTAACAAAAAAATTTTGTTATATAAATATTAATCGATAACTTGATTTACAAACATATATACGATATAGGATTTTGCATTTTCAAAGTTTTTCTTGTCATATGTAAAGAAAACAATAAAACGAATACTTCTAGGGTTTTCTCAAACTTGACATAACAAACTTGATTAAACCGGAAACACACCATTTAGTTTTATTTAGTACAATCGATACTATACTACAATATTTATTAAAATCAAGAAAAGCTTAATTATTTTACTTGATCAGTGATGTAAAAACTTTACAGGAAGAAGTGGAAGCTCGTTTTTCTTGCTCGCATTGAGGCCAGGAGATTCTTCCATGTCGATATCTTCCACCACCATGCCTTCCGGTAATTTCCAGTCAAATTGATACAACATATTTGCAAGACCAAACTCCACCATTGTTGTCCCCATGTACATGGCAGGACACATTCTCCTACCACTTCCAAATGGTAATAGCTCAAAGTTTTGTCCTTTTGCATCAATGTTACTATTAATAAACCTCTCTGGAAGAAACTCCTCTGGGTCTTTCCAAGTATCCGGATCACGTCCGATAGCCCAAACATTCACATAAAGTCGTGTCTTGGCTGGAATCGTGTAGCCGTTGATCTCAAAATCAGACATAACTTCTCTTGGAACCAAAAGAGGTGCTGGAGGATGTAGCCTCCATGTTTCATTGATCACCATTTTCAGATAGTGGAGCTGATCTATGTCATTCAAGCTGATCACTGACTTGTTACCAATTTGATTTCTAATTTCGGATTGCACTTTCTTCATTACTCGCGGGTTTCTCATAAGTTCTGTCATTGCCCATGTCATTGTTATTGCAGATGTGCCGATGCCTCCAAGAAGAACATTCTGTAATAAGACCATTAAAAGAATTATATAATAATCAGGTAATACAATCCTACAACTGAATTGCGTATATTTACCATTAAGACTGCTTTGATATGGTTTCTTGTGAGCTTGCCATATCCAAGAACAGTTCCTTCTTTCTCTAACCTCAAGAGCAAGTGCACAAAATCTTCAACTCCTTCTTTGTTCCCCTGTTTATGTATATCAAACATTTGTTCATAGAACGCATCGAGACCTCTCACGCTTCTCTCTCTCTGCCCCTGTAAACCTGTGAGCCAGTCGACGATCCAACCACCAGTTGGAAAATAATCGGAGGCAGAGAAGCTCCCCAAAAACAAAAATGCATCATGGATTAACTTGTCGAAATTGTCACTGTTGAGTACAGTTCCTTGGAAACTCACACCAAATGCTGCCTTGCATATCACGCCTACTGTTAAAGAAGCTAACTTCTCGCTCAAGTTAATCGGAGTTTGCTGAGCAGCTGATTCCGAGAAGGAATCCATCAGTTTCTTGACTTCCTCGTCCTTAATGGGTTGTATCAAGTGAACTCGGTTGACACTGAAGAGTTCTTGGACACAAATCCTCCTTAATTCTTTCCAGTAATCATTGAAAGGTGAGAAAACTATGTCTAGGTAGTTGTATGAGAGCGCTCTTGGTCCTAAATAAATATATGTTTTGTTTAATCCTATGAACAAAGAAACCAAAATCAAAATTTAAGTATGTGTTGAGTGATACCTGCTAAGCTAGGACGGCTACAACAATGGAGGTCATGTATTTTCAGAGCTTGCTTTGCTGTTTCAGATGAAGAAACTATGACTGTTGGGATACTTCCAAACTTCAAAAGCATCACAGGACCATACTTTTTGGAGAGTCTCCATAGAGACTGATGTGGTAATTCTCCGAGCTGATGCAAGTTGCCGATGATCGGAAATCCAGGAGGAGACGGTGGTTTCCCTTGATGTTGCCGCTGCTTCTTGAGTCTCAAAGCGGCAAGAAGGAGAATACAAGAGAGAAAGAGAAGTGATAGAAACCAAACTGTAGCCATTTGTTGATTTGATGGCTGATGAAGGGAAAGAAAGACATATGTATAGCAATATTGCTCTCTTCAATTATTTTCTGACATCCTCACTAATATTAACTTTTAAAAGAAATAATAATTTAACTCAATTTGCATGTATAATAAATCATTTTTTCAAAACCGTATATGTGTCATGGGCCTGTGGCTATTTATTTATATTTTCTTTTACTGTATAAAATGATTAAATTAGTTTCTTTTAGTACCTACACATCACATCAGCTTAATTTGATAAAGTTTTGGTTACAAAAAAAGTTCAGGTGAAAAGAGATGTGAATTAAATTGAGTAAGCAGATGTGCTCTGATACGAAGGAGAACAAATTATGATCTTCAAACTACTGTCCTTGAACAATTTCTTCTACAAACAATTCTTCTCACTCAAGAATAATTTACATTTTTTTATTCAAAATAAAAATATTCCAAATCGTTAAACGTATTATTTTAGAAGAAAAAAAAAGGAAAAAGTCGAATAATTTGGTTAGGTGACCAAAGAATCCAAGATATTTTGAATCACATGAATCACAAGAATATTATTTGTCACCACATTTTATTTTAGTTTACACACAAAAAAATTTACTTAAAAAATTTATAATTGGAAATTACGTCATGATATTGTTTTAGAGTTTAGTTATTTTCTTTTTTTTTTTAAACTAAAATCAAACTACTATCATAGATTTTTTAATATCTCTACAGGATGTTAAAACCTTTTGACTTACGTCATGACTAATGATATTGTTTTACAAAGATTTTAGTGTAGCAAACATGTAATGATTTTGATCTGATTCAAAAGCTTCGCAAGGTCAAAGTGATGATCACAGGATTCACAAAGACAGGATTATAACACTGTACGTAATATATATATAGGGGTTGATCCAACACAAGACCTAATACAAGACTGAAGCTAATCGAGAGCAATTGGGTTTCCATTAGCAATCAAGTCTAACTAATTACTTCAATAATCATCGTAGCATAATTAACTTCAACTGGCTAGAAAAGAAAAGCTCATAGAAGGTTTTGTTCAAACATTTTATCCCGATGAAGAAATGTTTGCCCGCATGCAATCCCCATATAAATAGGGTCACGGAAAATGGTGGCCACTCTAAAAGTCTACATCATTAACGATACAGGAGAAACATGAACCTATGATTCTGTTCTTAGCATCAACAAAGAAAACTAGCCATGTGATGTTGTAAAATTCTTTAAAAGATAAGAGAATCACTGTGTTTACTAGGCGGCCTCTTCCATAACATGTTCCGCGGTGGCTGGAGCCACTGGGTAATAATGGTAATGTAGCTCGCCAACGTCATCTCCAGAGAGTTTCGTCCATCCTTGAGGCCCAACGTGGTACACTGATCAATAGAGATTAGGGAAAGTTAAATACACTTGTAAAGTTACAAACTTACAATCACAAGAATAATGTATTGCCAGAAGAAATGATTGTTCTTTTACCGCTAGCAACTCCACCACTAGCTCCATCACGGAATGTAGCGTGGTAGATGGATCTCCTTGCTAACTCTGAGGCTTCTTCAATCGACATATCGAATTTGTATCTGTTGACAAAACGATCATAAGATTGAGTGGTTATAATACTACTGAAACTTTGGTGTGGGATTGTGACTAAAAGAGAAGTAGGGTTGAAATAGAGAAATACCCGCTGTCGAGAACACCGTAGGCGTATGGTGAACCGGAACCAACAGAGAATCTGTCTCCCTTAAGTCGTCCTCCTTCGTTGTCAACATAGTACAATCCAGGGCCCTATTTCAATAAAGATTATACAATTTTAGCGTCTCAACATTTCGCTTTGCTGAGTGAAACTATAGACCGGAAAGGAAATAACGGTTTGGATATAAAGATTGGGGTACTGACTGTTTCATCCCATCCAGCAATCATTGTGCCAACGGAAAGTCCCATTCCACGGTATGAATAGAGCATGTTAGCAAGAAGCTTTGAGGCTCCTGATACAGAGATCCTTCTTTTGTTTGCCAGCTCATGTAGACGGCACTAAGATAAACAAATAAACCACACCCTCTATTAAAGACATAGAGTCCAGTTTTGGTATACAAGTTAGGAAACAAACTACAATAGCATAAACTGGGACAAGCTTTTAGATACAAGAAATCAAAGAACCCATATGTATGCCCTTGTCTACATCAACTCCATAACAAAAAAGGAGATTAGCTATATGAAAAAAGGAGAGGTGAGACGGAACCAGATTGCCACAGCAATGAAGATAACTGATAGACGTAGTCAACAATTCAGAAAGCTAGCAAAAAATGATCGTTAGGTACCTTAATTCCCAGATTTCTGTGCCAGAATTGGCAATCAGCAGCACCACCAGCCATTGTACCAAGCATATAAGGATTAATTTCAATAATCTTCTTCACAGACTGCGACGCTGGATTAGACAAAAATGTAAAACACACAAACAAAACATCAGCAATCACACAAATGCCTAGTTTCTTCTATGTACAATATCAATGGCAAACATAATAAAGATAAGAACTTCGTTTAACAATCCAACACAGAAATAAAGCCAGCAAGAATCTACTTCAATCTTTAGAGAGGTCAAAAGACACAACCAAACACATATAGAGATATGAAATAAACATAAAAAAAAAAAAGAAAAAAAAAGCAAATTCAAAGAGAGAAACATACAGATATATCCTCCCATGCTAGCTCGAGAATCAGCAGCTACCATAACTCCTTCTTTAAAGATAAACGCAAGTGTAGTTGTACCCTTTGCAGGCTTCACCATCTCCACAGATTTCTTCTGAAACCCATCAAACTCAAAAAAAAAAAAACAAAATCCCACAATTAAATAATAATCAAATTCAAAAGTATTAGAATCTGTAACAAAAACTGAATTTTGAAACTCAAACTCACATCAGTTGTACGAGGAAGATCAAACGAAGGTACAGACGAAACCCCATCAAGCATCTCACTGTTTGATCCAAAGCCAATCACAGGCATACTTGTCTCAAATCCACTAGTGTCAAGCTTCATTGTCAAAATTCCTATACAGAATCGTCGAATCACCAAACCATTCAATAAATTATGCAAAATCATGAAGCTTTAGATAAACCCAAATCAGGGTATTAACAAAAGGAGCTTCCTTTCACAGATCAAATCGGATCTAACACGAGATTACTTTCGTGTGTGTGATAAATCATAGACCCTAATAGTTCATTGTAAAGTCAAAATAATCACAGTTAGGGGACTGATACATACCTGAAGAACGAAATTGAGTAGCGAAATTAAGGAACTGTGTGAGATAAACTGGAGAATGGCAAAGCAAATTATGGAAGGATGTTTCTTGTGCTCCGGGCAAACTGATGAACGGGGCCAGATATGGGCGATCGGGTCGGGTCGGGTCATTTCGTGTTATAGTTTTTATTATGTTGGGCTTAATGGGCCATAAGTGGGCCTTTTCTACTTTTCTCTTCGTTATGTGTGCCATATTCTATGAATTACACTTACTTTTCTACTTTTCTCTCCGTTAGTCTTTTTTTTTCGTCTACAGTTACTTAGTTACTTTAATCTTTCTTTGATTATTTGAACACAAAAAATGAACTTTCTTTGATTATTAATTATATAAAAATAATTAGTAAGACAAGTCAAAAGATTTCGATCATTTATATCAGGTGTTATTCGTTAATTAATTTTGTTAATTACAGTTGGAACTTGGAAGCCAGTGTTATTTTTTGATCGAATCCTCATTGATTTTACATTTGATTTTAACAGACCATTAAATGTTTATAGTTAAATAATGCAATGGCTTTTAGACCAAAAAGTAAAATGAAAAATCATGTTAAAATGTTCCTTAAATACTATTATTACTAGGACTCACCCCCTTCCCTCCTGATGTCGCGGGGGAAGTATTTTAGAAAAAAATAAATAAATTTAAAATTTAAAACTATACATTATGAAATCATTTGAATGTAATAGAATATTTTGAATACATAAACATTAAACATAAAATGTTACAAAAAACACAACCATCAAAATGAAAACTTATAAACAAACAAGATTATGTAGAATAGATGTAACTTTGCAAAAAACACTGTTTCAAGTATTATCTCCCTTCCTTTACCTTGATCAAGATCCCTCGTGAGTCCAACGTTAGGGCAGATTGTCTTGTCCGATCTTCAAGATCTTTAATTTTTGAAACTTCTTTTGTAAACTCTTATCCTCCTGTTTGGGCAACCAATCTTGAAGTAATCTTTTAATTTATTTAATGTTTGGTTTAAAAAAATGTTATAAATATATAAGATATTTTATGAAGAATTATGGTAAAGAGCTACAATTAAAAAAATCATAATGACAAAGTGATCTTAACTGAGAATATTGAATTAATGGTTGTAATGAGTAAATGTAATTTTTATTAAATAATTATAATTAAAAATGTATTTAATAATGAGTGAAACTATATCAAAGAAAAATTGAAATTAAAACATACAACTTTCAAAAACATGATAAAATAAAATTTAAATATTAAAATAGTTTTAACGAAAAGTTACGATAAAAAGACGCAACTGTAAATTCTATATTAAGTCGTATTAAATTTCTCTATTGCTATAAGGATTTCTAAATTTTTATTTAGATTATAGAATAACGTTGAATATTAGATATTGATATTTAATTATTTAGACTCAAAATAAAATGAGAAATTTGTTTTAACAAACTTGTTGGTTACTGATGAAGAGACAAATATAAAGAGAGTTCAGAAGACATGACTATTTAAATAGACACACGTCAATGACGTCATACACATATTAGAACGAAAGTTGTGATGAAAAATATAAATAAAATATAGTGAAAAGAAACAACTCTACAATAAACAGATATAACCGTTTGAATTTTTTAAAAAAAATAAAAAACAAAAACAAAATTTTACGAAAAGGTATTACGAAAAATCGCAACTGTTTGCACTTGATTATACCTAATAATTCATATAAACTGATTTTAAATAGAATGCATCTTTATTATCATATTGAAAATGTCAAATTCAAAAAGTAACTATATAATCCATCTAACTGTTGAAAAAAAACTCTACTTATTTTTATTAAATTTTTATATTTAAAATTAACTATAAGTTGCAAATTAGATTCATCATTCTAAAAATCTTTTGTTAAATCAAGAATTGGAGGAATTTCTTTTACTTTTAAAAGAATAATGCTATAGAATAATTTAGAAAGCTGTAAAAACTGGTGATATTGAAAATTTATATTATTTTGTCATGACAAAAAAAATGAAAACAGTTCAAACATACAAATATATGTATATATATATATATAGATTTCAAACGATACGAATGTTCCAATAAACACAACTCTACAGTGAACCGTTGTAACTTTTCATAAATAACCGTTTTAATGAACCATCACTACTTTTTGGAAAATATTAAAAAGGTACGATTGAAAAAACATAACTGTTGGTCGCATTTATTCGGATTGTTATTATATATAGATTCTTCTCCTTCCGTGTCAAATTTATAAAGTTAAAAGTCTTAAAACAGCCTCTTAAGTTTGGAACATTCTACTTTACAAAAACTAATGACGCAATTAAAATAAAATGATTACCATTAACATTTAACAATTCTTGTCAGACCTATAAATACAGAATATTAATTATTTCTAAATCTGGCAAAAAAAAAAAATGAAAAGAAAAGGAGCAAAGGCAATCGCAAAACGCTAGCGTCTGGTATTGCATCTTCTAGCTCGCATAGCTCCTGAAGGAGGACTATTAAACGAAACGCTGCAATGAGTATGCAACCGATAAGAGTACCTAAACAATGGTCCAAAGTAGGAACGTGCGTGAAACGTTCCTCTTAGGTTCAACAAAACCGGACCGGTTTCAATCTGACGCTGCAGCTCCCTGCTCTGTGTTGGCTGAAGCTGAACCTGACTACTCACAAGATGAATATTTGCAAAGATCGACATTTTTTTTGGAACCTTGAACGGTTCAATGTATTGAGTCGCTATGAGGTTGTTGTAATAGTAAAGCTCGAACGTCGCATAGGTAAAGTCCACACTGCTTTTCTTGCTTGGGTTTGTGACGTTTGCTAAAATGGTTAGATCACCGTTTAGCAAGAACCCCATGTCGAGGTAAGCAGCGTTTAGGTTAGCGGCTGAGATATCGACGTAGGGAGAACGAGGACGGTACACGAGGTAGACGATTAGGACGATTAGACCGCCGAGAATAAGAAGGACCCAGAATATTGCACAGCAAAATGCAGCTGACCATGTCATTGTGCTTGTCTCTCTTGAAGGAGGTGGTAACCGTGGACCACCGCGGCGATGCGGTGATGGTGTTGGAGCGGTTCTCCATGGACTTGGTTTAGGTATTGGAGGTAATGTTGATCCATACCCGCCTCCACGTGGGGGTGGTTGTGGTGGTGGAGGTCGTTGTTGTTGTTGTTGTTGTTGATGATGATGATCTTCAGGGCTTAATAGTAATGGTCTTTTTGCAGAGTTTGGAGTTTTTCTTGGTGGGAGTTTGTCTTCTGGGTTTAATGGTAAAGGTATTATAGAATGTGTTGGTTCTTGGATTGGATTGTCACGGTGGCGACCACGAGACTTGATTAGGATTCCGGGTGGAGCGACTGGGTGAGGTTGCGGGGTTTTGTGGTGTGGAGTTTTGTGTTTAGGGGTTTTGTGGTGTGGAATGGGTGGGATGAGAGGTTGATGTGGAGATGTTTGTGAGGTAGAAGCACCACCGCCTTTGAGATGTGGATTCTGAGTTGGAATTCGCGCGAAATGAGGGTTGGTTTCATAGTGATCATGATGAGACATTTAGAGGACGTACGAAGCTAAAAAAGCATCAAAGGAAATTGAGTTAAGTAAAGACTTGAGATGAAAGAATGAGAAGGGAGAGAGAGATTTGAATTGTTTCTAATTTCTAAATGAGATAGAGAGAGAGGGAGAGAGAATAACTTGGTGACAAGTTCAAGTAAGGATTCTTGTTGTTGAAAACAAAATCAAGGAATGAAAGTGATAGAACGAAGCAAGTAATCTTTTTGTAGATTCCTTGCACTAATTTTAAATCAGACTCTAATCTCTCTAAAGACAAAACAAAAAAAAAAAAAAAAAAAAAANAAAAAAAAAAAAAAAAAAAAAAAAAAAAAAACTATAAAAACATTACCTCTTTCTTTTCTCATTCAAAAGTGTATCAAGAAAGATGTAATTACTAAAATACTCAGTCCAAATTCTCCAAAACCCCAATAAAGATCTCGATTCTAGTTTAGACTGGTTAAGGAACTTACAGTAACATATCACTGGAGTATATATATGTAAATCAATCTTTATTCAGCTCATTCCGGGGGAAAGATGTTGAGTCTGAGAGCACTTGGGTTTCTCTAACGAATATGTCTGAGAAAATGAAATGAACTTTTAACAAACAATGGTAACATTTTGGTAAAAAAGGTCAAATGCAACACAAGTAAAACTCAAATGCTGTGAATGTGTTCAGATTCAGCAGCTCAGACACCTCAATTTGTAAAATGTTTAAGAGAAGGAGTCGTTGTTACGTACCACCTCATCATATTGGACTCCTAAAGTTTCTTCCGCTAAACCCTTTTGCAATATCATTCTTCTAGTAGGTAAGGAAGATAAACCTATTATGATCTAGAATCCAAAATGGTGACTTTGATTGATCCTCTTCAAGAACTTTCCGATAGAGAAGATAGAAAAAAATGACTCCTTGATGCAAGCTGATAGATCATTAAACTACGCACATATTAAAGATATGTCTCCTATAGATCAAGAAGGCCATGATCTGGTTACTGCAAATCTGATGCTAAACACTTTTGTTTCTGCATATGTATTGTGTTCTCTGATCAATTTCTGCAGCATCAAACATGAAACCTAAGACTCTGCAATGACGATTACTACAAAAGTTGACAAAGAAAACTACATGTCGAGCCTGACCAAACAGATACTAGTAAAGAGGAGGAAGCAAACAACCAATTAAACCTATACAAAAGGTACTTTCCAAGGATCTTCAGTGCAATCACAGATTGGTCAGGAAACAGTATTTGCTCTTACTTCATCTCTGGAAAGAGTTAACCTAAGCTTTAAAGCAGAATCATCTCAGGGTACAAGAAAGACAGTGCAAGCAGAGAAGCAGCGCACTGTACCCTGTCACGAACTATCTAAGATCCCAGAAACAACTTTGAGTACATATATACTTCTTGTATCTGATGTTCTTCCCTAATAATTATGATAAACGTAGGAAAAGAGAAGCCTTTGTTATTCATAGAGTAAACAACAACTAATAGATACCAATTCCACATTTGATTCCATTCATCAAAAGTTCAAAATGAACAAAAAAAAAAAAAAACTCTGAACCACAACTGTGTTATGTTATATCTAACACTGATCAACATTGAAATAAGATACTGATGAATGGTAATAGCAGCACTGTTGGCTCAGCTTCAGCTCTCATAAACCTCTGCAAAGAAGAACAATGACAAAAACAAAAAAAGATCTTACTAACCACAAAACAACACAAAAGATGTAAAAGATTTGATTTTTGAGTGGAGGGGGGGGGGGGGGG
>NC_025690.1:3282633-3290306 GCF_000633955.1 Camelina sativa | reverse complement strand
CAGCACTGTTGCTTCAGCTTCACCTCTCATAAACCTCTGCAAAGAAGAACAATGAGAAAAAAACAAAGAAATCAAGATCTTACTAACCACAAAACAACACAAAAAAATGAAAAAGATATGATTTTGGGGGGGAAGCAATCTGAAACATATACCTGACTTTCTTGATAAGGATTGATTGGAGTTTGCGAGCAAAGTCAATGGATTTGATTCTGCGTTCAAGATCCTTCCTAGCGAGAACCTTCTTCTCCGAGTTCTTAATGTGATGAGTCTGAGTCGCTTTGATTAGCCTCTCCATACCACTTGACTGCATCTTCTTCTGCAATATCGTCAGCGCCTTGTCCAAATCACCGGAGAAAACCTTCACTCTTATCCCTCGCTCCTGCTGCAGCTGGTGGCTATGACTAGTCACGAATCCCGTAACTCGCTTCGCTATCGTGTTCATCTTCGTTTCTGCAAAATTCAGGTTACAAAAATGAGAAAGCAAAGAGAGAAACTGATAAAGAATGGGATCGGATCTGAGTTCGACTTACCGGTCGGAATCTCGCCGGAAGAGTATCAAAGAGCCGATGTGACTGGTGAAGGAGAACGTCTAGGTTTTTTAAAAAAAGGCGATGGAGGAAATGAGATAAAACCAGATAATTTAGGGGTGATTGTGTAATTTTGAAAAGATATAGGGATTCTTTTGTAAATCTAAATCTTCTGTTTGATTTAGAGAGTATTGACTTTGAAGATTCAAAAAGAAAAAAAAAAAAAACACTTCTTTAATTTCTTCTCTCTCTCTCTGTTTATGAGTGTTCGAATCTCCAAGCTCTTCTCACATGGCAGCAGCGTCCGCATAGTATACAGCTGAAGAACTGTTTTTTTTTTTTTTGCTAATCCACATAGTAGAAGAAGAAGAAAAAGAGAAGAGATTATATAAAGCTGGCGACTTTTAGTCCGAGGCGAGCAATGGCTGAGTTACGGCACTCGAGCTCTCTCGGGAGCCGATCTTCTTCTTCTCCGTTACGTGCCGGCGGCGGAGATGAGGACTCGTCATCGCCTCACGTACACGATCACTCTCCCAACGGCGGAGACGACGAAGATGGTCGCCCACGTCATCCTTCTAGAGATCGAGACCGTCCGATCTGGTTTCACTCTTTGTTTCCTTTTTTCGGTGACGATCCTATTAGGGTTTCTCCTCAGAAGAATAAAATCTCGCTTCTTTTGATTTTGATTCTCGCTATTGCTAGCTTGATCTCTGTTTATGGGATTATTAATCACTTGGTAAAGTCTCTTTCTTTCGATCTGAAAAAAAGAGAAAAAAATTGAGATCTTTCTGGCTCAATTTGTTCAAGTTGTTGAATTTGAATACGAAATTGGATTGACATTGTTCTCAAACTAAGATTGCTTCCTATGTTGTCCTGCAGAACGCACCATATTTATGTAAAAAAGATGGTATTGTGCTCAACTGTCCACATGTAAGTGTTTTTGACTTTTGGTTTGTGTTTGTTGAATGCATAAGCTTTGAATCCCTCTCTGAATTGATTTGGATTTCTAGGTAAAAGAGTCACCTTCTCCATGGGAGAATCCTTTGTCTGCAACAACTTCTTGGAAACCTTGTGCTGAGCGGCGGATTGGTGGAGTCTCAGGTACTAAGGGCAAGAGTATTGGCATTGTCATGTGCATCTTGATCTATCTTTTGATGAAAGTTCAAGTCTCCTTGATTGGTCAGCTTATTAGATTTCGTTTTTTTTTCAGATCTTCCTCCTGAGAACGAAACAACTGGCTATGTTTTCATTCATGCTGAGGGTGGTTTGAATCAGCAGCGAATTGCTGTATGTATATTCCATGCTATTGTCTCTTTTTCTTCTTGCCAATGTCCAAATGAGCTATGCTCTTATTATGTTTATTGTTTTCAGATCTGTAATGCAGTAGCTGTTGCTAAGATTATGAATGCAACTCTGATTCTACCAGTACTGAAGCAGGACCAAATTTGGAAAGACACAACGTAATGTCTTTTACAAATATTGATTATTTTCTCTTGAGTTACATTCTAGATGTTCTTTTATAGTTTACTGATTCTGATAACTTTCTTGTGCAGAAAATTTGAAGATATTTTTGATGTAGATCATTTTATTGATTACTTGAAGGATGATGTCCGAATTGTTCGAGACATACCTGACTGGTTCACTGACAAAGCAGAGCTATTCTCTAGTATAAGGTGTGCTGGTTAACTCTTTCTTTATTTATTTGTTGATGATGTACTTGTTTGAAGATTTCAATAGTGAGCTTGTGGTTAATGGCATCACTGCGTGCTGCTTGTGTATATATTTGATTTAAAAATTGACCAACAATTTTTTTTAATCAGATATGGTGTTGACCGAGTTATTTTATTTATCTTTTGCAGAAGAACAGTCAAAAACATTCCTAAATATGCAGCAGCGCAATTTTATATAGACAATGTTTTGCCACGGATAAAGGAGAAGAAGATAATGGCCTTAAAGCCTTTCGTCGATCGACTTGGGTATACTCTATATTCCATAGTTAAGGGCTCAGGCCTTCATAATTATTCTTATGAATGATGGATGATATATCCTTGTGGTACTTGAAAATATGCAGGTACGACAATGTACCTCAAGAAATCAACAGATTACGATGCCGTGTAAATTATCATGCTCTCAAGTTTCTCCCAGAGATAGAGCAGATGGCTGATTCACTTGTCTCTAGAATGAGAAATCGCACTGGCAATCCAAATCCGTATATGTATGGAGATATCAGATATTGAAACTTTGTTTTAACATGAGATCTTATGCATTGTTCTGCATTAAACTATATCGTGTCTCTTGTATAGGGCCCTTCATCTTAGATTCGAAAAAGGAATGGTTGGTCTATCGTTCTGTGATTTCGTTGGGACAAGAGAAGAGAAAGTTAGAATGGCAGAATACAGACAAAAGGAATGGCCTCGGCGTTTCAAGGTGACATTTATAAGTGGTTGATAACTTCTATTTGGTGGCTAAACAACCTCCACTGCTGCCTTAATGAATTTGCTAAAACATGTATTGCAGAATGGTTCCCATCTCTGGCAGCTTGCCTTGCAGAAACGCAAAGAAGGCCGATGCCCTCTTGAGCCAGGAGAAGTTGCTGTGATCCTACGTGCAATGGGTTATCCAAAAGAAACACAAATTTATGTAGCATCTGGTCAAGTCTATGGCGGTCAAAACCGTATGGCTCCACTAAGAAACATGTTCCCAAATTTGGTAAGCACAACAGTTGACTCAATCTCATCAAATTCTATGATCAATCAGCATGCTTGTCTCTCACAAGAACTTTTCTTTTCTAAAACCAGGTAACAAAGGAGGATTTAGCAGGAAAAGAGGAACTAACAACCTTTAGAAAGCACGTAACAAGCCTCGCGGCTCTAGATTTCTTGGTCTGCTTAAAATCAGATGTTTTTGTGATGACACACGGTGGTAACTTTGCAAAACTGATCATTGGAGCACGAAGATATATGGGTCATCGACAGAAATCAATCAAACCGGACAAAGGGTTGATGTCAAAATCATTTGGGGATCCTTACATGGGATGGGCAACTTTTGTTGACGATGTAGTTGTAACCCATCAAACACGAACCGGTTTGCCAGAAGAAACTTTCCCTAACTATGATCTTTGGGAAAATCCTCTCACTCCATGCATGTGTAAAGCTTGATGATGATGCTTTTGTTTTGATTTGAAATGAGATGAGTTTGGTCTGGATTTTGTCTTGATGAGGAGCAACAAACTATAGAAATCGGTAGTTTCTTGTTTTTTTTTACTTCAACCTTTCAAATCTTTGAAGTCTTCTTCACTTACTATCTTTGTAATCATTTTGATATTATGTAAAGAGTTCCTAGTGAAGAAAAAAGAGAAGTTGCAGATATATACTCTTCGTTCGACCTATATGGTTTAGAAGATTTTGAGGTACTAACTGTGTAATACTAATCACAAGACAAGTATGCTATTTAAAAGAAACTTAGCTCAACGGTTACTAATCTAATCCTTAATTCTTGTCACGCACTCTCGATAGTACTAGTACCCGCCACTAACGCACAACAACAATTGCGTGTTGTGTTCTCTCTCTCTCTCAATCTCAGGTTCTCAAGAACATAAGAGGAAACAAAGTCGAGAAAGAAAAAAAAGATCAATTTCGTAATCAGGTTTCTCATCGCTATGACCGGACCATCAGTAGTGAAAACCGGATCGACCCGGTTCATTGTCTTCTTCATCGTCCTCAATCTTTGGTACAACTCCACCTTCTTCTCCCTTCACTGTAACTTGAAAATGGGTTTTTGATTTTTGAAGTGGGTGATCGATTAATCGCAAAAATTTCGTCTTTTTTTTCAGTTTATGGATTGAGGCAAGGTCGAGCGAACAACAACATGCTAGCTTTCCTCCAAGAGGATGGAATTCGTACGATTCCTTTTGTTGGACTATCTCTGAAGCTGAGTTCTTGCAGACCGCTGAAATCATTTCTAAGCGTCTTCTTCCTCATGGTTATCAGGTATATTGCACAGTGTACACAGTCGATTTTGTGGTATAACTTGATGAGTCTGTGATATTACTAGTTTCTGGACATGTCATTGAGTTTTCTTCTTTGTTTGGAATGTGAAAGTTTGAGTCTTTAATCTTCTGTTACAGGTTTCTGGACATGTAATTGACTTTTGTTGTTCATTTGGAATGTGAAAGTTTGAGTTTTTAGTTTCCTATTACACGTTTCTGGACATGTAATTGGGTTCTTCTTCATTTGGAATGTGAAAGTTTGGGTCTTTAATTGTATGTGTGGATTATTTTGGATATACAGTATGTTGTGGTGGATTACCTTTGGTATAGAAAGAAAGTGGAAGGAGCTTATGTGGATTCTCTTGGGTTTGATGTGATTGATGAATGGGGAAGGATGCATCCTGATCCAGTTAGATGGCCATCTTCTAAAGGCGGTAAAGGTTTCAAGGAAGTCGCCGAGAAAGTTCATAGAATGGGTTTGAAGTTTGGGATTCATGTTATGGGTGGAATAAGCACACAAGCATATAATGCTAATACTCTCGTTATGGATAGTGTTAAGGTATTTGATTTTTGATATCTTTTCTGGTTTTATAAAGTTTGTATGGAAGTAACAGTTTAATTGACCTCTTTTTTCGTTAAAGGGAGGTGCTTATGAAGAATCAGGTAGACAGTGGCGAGCGAAAGATATTGGGATCAAGGAGAAGGCTTGTGTGTGGATGTCACATGGGTTCATGAGTGTAAATACCAAACTTGGTGCAGGGAAAGCTTTCTTGAGGTCTCTTTATCGTCAATATGCGGAATGGGGAGTTGATTTCAGTAAGAGAATCGGCTTGAGCTATATTTATAACTTTCTTTATCTCAATTCAATGTATGAGTATCTCAATCTTGTCTCGTTTTCTTGGTTTTTAGTAAAACATGACTGCGTATTTGGCACTGACTTCAATATAGAGGAGATAACTTATGTGTCAGAGGTACATATTTGTAAACTAGCAATCTTCTGCTTATAGTCAGAGAGGTACATAGAGATTAAATATTGTTCTTATTTTTTGCAGGTTCTAAAGGAGCTTGATCGGCCTGTTTTGTACTCCATATCTCCAGGGACGAGTGTGACACCTAGAATGGCTAAAGAAGTTAGCCAACTGGTTAACATGTACAGAATAACAGGTGATGATTGGGACACATGGAAAGATGTGGCGGCACATTTTGATATCTCAAGGTAAAGTTTTCAAGCTGAAGAATAATAATCTTGCCAAGTTTCTACCTTTCTTTGGTGTCATATAATTTTCTATCTTTTTCAGAGATTTATCTGCTTCTAGTATGATCGGTGCACAAGGGTTACAAGGAAAATCATGGCCCGACCTAGATATGTTACCTCTTGGATGGCTTACCGATCCAGGTTTGACTCGAAATCTTAAAATCTAAAACCCTGTAGATTGTTCCAACTAATGTTGTCTTGTCTTAATGTTTGGTAAAGGTTCAAACTTCGGACCTCATCGAGCGTGTAATCTTAATCTTGAAGAGCAAAAGACACAGGTGTAGCTGTAGCTTCACAGTTCATAGTATATTAGTAACCATCTAAACCCACAAGTTCAAATTTCTTAGGTTCTATTTAACTTATTCAGATGACATTGTGGTCTATCGCCAAGTCCCCTCTCATGTTTGGAGGTGATGTGAGAAAGCTCGATGATGCTACTTATAATCTGATCACAAATCCTACACTGCTGGAGATAAATTCTTATAGCTCTAATAATAAAGAGGTTTGTTGAATCATAACTTCCAACCTCATAGTCTCTGTTTCCAAGTTACAAACTTCTGTCATTAAACTCTGCCTGTTTCATTATTTTTACAGTTTCCTTACATCACCGCGACAACGGTATCTAAGAATAAACACAAAGGCCATCCTCATCATCCTACGAGCAAGAACATTTCAACCAAGCATGCTTTTGGTCTCACTAGCTGCAAAGAACCAAAAGCCAACACTTGGTCTATTGTAGACAAGAACCGTGGACAAATCTGTTGGAACCAATACTCTAGTGAAAAGCTAGAGAAGCCCTTTTGCTTATACAACAGAAAAGCTCTTCTATCTTTGTATGATCTTTTTATTTAACTGTTTCCTCCACTCACTTTACATTTCACAAACCTCTCTTAGCTGATAAATCTGCTTCATTTTGTTGCAGCGATGAGGAGTTAAAACACAACAAGTTTTACCAAGGTAAGCTTCATTTGCAAACATATGATAAAGCAGAGTCTTGTTTAGGAGCTTCCTCGCAGCAAAAGCTCACTTCGAAAGATTATAGTCAAGGAGCTTTATCACCTTGCAAACTAGATGCAAACCAGGTATAGTGAGGGGTTTCCCATCTCTCTCGCTTATAACCTTAATTAAGTTATCTTGATTTTCATACTTCTACTTAACTCGCTCTATATCTTCAGATGTGGGAGCTCCACAGTAATGGAACACTAGAAAACAGTTATTCTGGTCTTTGCGCAGTGTTAAATCCAGTAAAAGGTTTGTTTTCTTCAGATCAACTAAATTCTCTTCTCTTTTTACGACATTCCCTTTTCTAATTGTTTTGACATGATCAACCATCATCTTGCTGCAGCCGAAGCTAGCTCCAGTGGCGTTCGTTCTTGGATTGCCACGGGAAGAAGAGGAGAAGTATATGTCGCGTTTTTCAACTTAAATCAGGTGAAAACGACGATATCAGCCAAGATATCAGACATTGCCAAAGCTCTTCCAAACAAGAAGAATCTTGAAGGAGCTTCGTGTAAGAGCCACGAGCTATGGAGCGGCAAAGATTTCGGACCAACAAAAGATTCAGTATCGGTTCAAGTCGAACCTCATGGTCCTGCTCTGTTCGTTCTTCATTGTAGCCATGCCTGACTATATCAAATCAACAGGCATTTGTTTTACCTTCTGCTTACAACGTCCTTTTCATCAGTCGTAGTAATGTTTCATCTCTAGTCTATAAAAACAGTCTTGTGTAAATCAATAAATACAAAACAACAAACTACTGTATCGAATTAAAAAAAATGCAAGATCAACTTAGATTAGTAAAATAAAATGTTGTAACGATTAAAAAAGGCCCCAATCATATCATAACTTATAAAAATAATCTCCAAGAGATTTAAAAAAAAAAAAAAAAAAAAAAAAAAAAAAC
>NC_025690.1:3278116-3282341 GCF_000633955.1 Camelina sativa | reverse complement strand
TCCTATCCTAAGATTAAGAATTTTCATGTTGCATTGAAATCCTTAGGGTTCCCTTTTCAACAACACATCGATCACTATTCAAAGCGACGAGGCTGGCTTTACAGGTGATCTTGCAAGTCGGGGGAGGCAACCGAATCTTTGCCCGACCCATCACAACAGTTCCGCGGGAAGTTCCAGGTTCGCTCCGCGGCCATAATCTAAGCAATTCTATGTAAAGATAACGTGCATGACAATCTAAAGGAACCTTTAGTGCTTGATTAAACTTCAAATCCTCGCCATGAAAAACCCTTACCACTTTTGTTGTGTAGTGATCCCCGTGGTCGCTATGGACCACAACTCTAAAGTTCATAGTGCCATCGTAAGGTTTCAAAAGAGCTTCGTCTTCGCTTGTGGTGACGAATGCTCCGAGCTTCACGATCAAATCTGTGTTTACGTCATGATCGATTTTTCTTTTTCCATTACAATCCACTACTATTCTCCGTTTCTTTCTCTTTCCTTGCTCCATCAAGTGTCTTCTCTTTATCATCGACCAAAAAAAAAAAAATTCAAAGATTTGGTGTCGTAGCTAGGGTTTGAAATTTATAAGAGTATTTCACTTTTTTTTCTTTAAAGGGATAAATATAAAGAAGTTTTATTTAAGACCCAATAGGGACGTTCCGAAGATGAGGCTTTTAGGTAAAAAAAATGTAAAGAACTTTTTGTCAATCTTTTTTTTTTTTTTTTTTTTGCAAGGAGTAATATATATGACAATGAAAATATAATTGATTTTTGTTAGGATTTGGTTCGGGTTTTAAATTAACCACTAACCGAACCGGGTTGATATGGAGCTCATTGAAAGTTGTTGAGATCTGTTAAAATTCTAAAACCTTTAAACCCTTTATAACTCAATACCCTAGAACCTAAGCATAGGAAAGTGAAGCGAGAGCACTTTTTATGGTTGAAGAATGTTAAGGAGTTGATGGAACAATGAAAAAAACCAAGTTCGATACTTGTACGTACCTAAGAATGAGATTGTGAAGTCTATTCTGTTCATTGTTTGCATTGAAATGCAGCACAATCTATCAGAATTTATGGTAATGACGACTTTTCAGTTCAGATGCGACTTGTAAAATTGTGATTCACAATCTCAATTTAAACAAAAATTAAAGTGCTAGAATCTCGATAGCTATATATCAGAAAGATCAAGATATATCGAGTCACTATCTCGAGAATGTCTCTATTCTCTATAACTTGTAGAATGTCAAAGAGTTTTGTACTTATTGTAGAGAAGTGTGTAATTACATTAGCTCACAGTGTTAGAGTTTTGTAAGGTCTATGTATCTCTAAAAACTTCTAGTGTGCAACTAGTAAACTAATCAACATATTCAACATGGCCTTACTAATTCCAAGAGCTATAATATGGTATCAGACCTCATGGTTAGTTAGGTCCAACAAACAATTTCCTACAAATAATTAGTTTTCCACCTATGTGGTATTTCCCAGATGTTAGATGTTGGTTCAGACAGTTTTCCTCCACCCACATCTCGAGAGTAGCTATTAGAGTCCAACGTCTCACATTGGATGGAATAAAAAGATCTTTGAGCAATATATAAAGGATGTGGTAATCATTTTCCCTTGAGCTAACTTTTTGGATTAGTTAGGCCACATTCCTAATAGACATGTGTAGATGAAACCAATCTCCAATGTTAATTAGATTGATTCAAGCTACCATCTACACTATAAGTCTATAACTACCATCAATATATGTACCATTTCTTACTACTAATTTTTTTGATTGCTTTATATCAATCTCCGTTGTCACAACAGAATTGATTTTAGTTAATTAGAGGATGTGTGTGATTTCGGTTTTGGTTTGGAATAAACCTCGAGTCAAAATCGGGCTGTAACTCAAATTTTTGAAATCGATGTTGAAACTGTTGAGTTTTTTTTGTAAACCCTTAAAGCTAAATACTCTTCACAGAACCAAAAGGAGATCAGAGGAGTGAAAGCATATTAGGGAAGCAAGATGTGTATCTTGCGGACCAAGTAATGATGGACTTAACATCTTGCTTCACGTATTAGTAAAATACTCTCATTCTCATTCTCTGCTTGACAAGGCCTAAACCAGAGCCTCTAAACCAACTTAACCAAACTATAGATCTAGAGACTCAAACTAAGCTATACAATTTGATTTATATCCAAATGAACTAATATATATTATGATAGCAAGCACATATTTCTGTACTTGCATGATGAGGAAAGTGAAGGGAGACTAGTTATGGTTGAAGAATGTTACGGAGTTGATGACAGAATAATGAATGAAAAAAAAAAAAAAAAAACAAATTGGATACTTTTACGTACCTACAAATGAGAGATTGTGAATATTCCATTGTTTGCATTGAAATGCAGCAAAATCTATGAGAATTTATGGTAATGACGACTTTTCAGTTCATGATGCGTGATTCTGATTCACAATGTCAATCTAAACGAAAAGTACATACTAGAATCATTGATAAATTATCAGAAAGGTTAAGATATACTTTTTGTATTGCTATCTCGTACTATTAATGGCGGCCAATTTGGGCGTTAAATAAGCCCATTATTATTTTTGTTAACCCACTAAATTCGGGAATATAAAATGGTAGCTATGTCTTTCTTATCATTCGCTTCATATATAACTTTTATTTTTTATCATCTCTCTTTCTTCGTTTGATTCGCAAAGCATGAATTCATCATCTCCCATATCGATTAATGATGATCTCATCCTGGAGATCTTATCGAGATTGGCCCAATCCATAACAAACTAATATTTAAAGAGATGTATATATCAAGCAATATTGTTATATGTTTAGAATAAGTATTGTAGTATATGTTATATATTAAGACTACATTGTATAAACTGAAAGTAAAATATGAGGATCCGTGACATCATTTAAAGTTGTTTAGACGAACGATATTGATCCGATTTTTCTTTAGTTAATACTATGGATTAAAACTTCAAACTTCAAGCAAGTTCGATCGATACTTTTACGTACCTACGAATGAGATTGTGAATATTCCATTGTTTGCATTGGAATGCAGCCAAAATCTATGAGAATTTATGGATAATGACGACGTTTCAGTTCAGATGCGATCAGACTTGTGGTGATAAACAATGTCATTCTCTTGGAAAATGTTCCTTCCTAAAACTTGTACGTTGTGTTACGAGTTTTGTAAATACTGTAGAGAAGTGTGTATAGTCTCGACTATTAATGGCGGCCCATTATTATTTTTGTTAACCGACTAAAAACGGAATATATAAAAACGCAGCTAGTCTCATCTTTAGAAGCAAGGTTTCGCTAGGTCTTTTTATCATTCGCTTCATATATAAGTTTTTTTTTTTTTTTTTTGTCATCTCTCTTTCTTTGTTTGATCGTAAAGCATGAATTCTTCATCATCTCCCACATCGATTAATGATCTCGTCATGGAGATCTTATCGAGATTGCCTTCGAAGTCAGTCGCGAGGTTTCGTTGCGTGTCGAAGCTATGGGCATCAATGCTTACTAGTCCATATTTTAAGGAGTTGTTCCTGACTAGATCCTCGGCTAAGCCGCGTCTCTTTTTCGCCATAGTAGAAAACAGTGTGTGGAGCTTCTTCTCATTGCCTCAGCTTGAGAATCCATATGAGCAATCGACTCTTGTAACAGCTGCCGAGTATCATGTGAAGTTCTCTGATCCAGACGATCTACAAATCTATTATGATGATGACAACAGACGTTTTTCATGTGGCTACGCTTCTGGCTTGTTCTATATCCATGGTCGTCGAAGTCAGGGTAGACGTCTGGTTTGTAACCCCATCACAGGACGGTATGCGATTTTACCTTGTCTTTATACTTTCAGAAATGCGTATAGCTTTTTTGGGTTTGACCCGATTGATAGGCAATACAAGGCATTGTCGATGGCTTATCCATTTGGTCATGATCGTCATAAAACTCTTACAATTGGAGATGGAGATATGAAGTGGAGAAAGGCGCCAAAATGTTCCTTGCGACATGAGATTGATCAGAGTGAAGGAATATGCATCAATGGGGTTTTGTATTACTTAGGTGACACGACTGATTGTTCTAATGATGATCATGTTATAACGTCTCCAAGGATGATAGTTTGCTTTGATCTTAGGTCAGAGAAAATCACCTTTATTAACGTAAAAAGGTTTGGTCAATTGATAAACTACAGGGGTAAATTAGCTTTGATTTATTGGGGGGGG
>NC_025690.1:3256649-3277680 GCF_000633955.1 Camelina sativa | reverse complement strand
GGGGGGGGGGGGGGGGGGGGATGATTATGCCATTAATGAGTTGCATATGTGGGTTCTAGATGATAGTGATAAACATGAATGGTCCAAATATGCCTACACTTTGACTGATAATAAATTATTTTGCCGTCACGTTCGCATCGCTGGAGCAACCACTTGTGGTGAAATCGTGTTTGCAGTGCACAAGTACACACCTAAACAACCGTTTTATGTTTTCTACTTCAATCCCGAAAGGAACACTCTACGACGTGTTGAAGTTATAGGTTTGGGTGAAGCGGTTAACTATAATTGTACCGTTCTTACCTTCGTAAACCACATAGAGGATCTTGATGTTAATGATTTAAATCTACTCAAGTGAGTTCATCCTCCATTGGTGAGGCCAGAATATGTAGAAGAATCAGAATGGGGTTGATGAATCGTGTCAGGTGAAAGCAATGATCTTATACGTTTATGGTCTTTTGATATGTAACCTTTTCATTTTTGATAAAGTCAGTTTTTATTAAAATCGATGCTTTGGAGATTCAATATTTGATTCGTTTCCCATTTGGTGAGGATTCATTTTTTTTTTTTTTTTAACTCTTGAATTAATTGAAGAAAAGGAAACAGGAGTGTTACAAAATCAACCAAGAAATTAAACGGATCAATAAGAACAGAAAAGAATCAGTTCCGTAACTTAGCATCTTGGGCATCGTTCCTCTTCAATTCTCTCATTTGTTTACAATTTATTTTATTTTATTTAAAGTTTTTATGTTAATTGTTCGAAGTGAATTTTCTTAGATGTTGGATGAGCTCATTCTCGAGTTTTTTGAAAACATGGCTTCTCTAAAAAAAGGCTTTTAAAGTCTGTTTTTCGCATCAGTTACTAAACCGACGTTAATAAACTGGCCGACGCAAAATATATTTGCTTCACTTCAAAGAACGACACGACGCTATGTTTAACGTCGAATAATTTGCGTCACTTTCCGAAGTCAATTTCAAAATTAACGTGTGAAACTATGAACACGTCTTATTATTTTTTATTAAATTCAATTGGGAAGATTTAAAACAATAATTAACTCAAAACTAAATTAAATAATCAAAATAATAATTACACCATATTAATCATCAATCATCTAAACACAACATATATAAAGATCAAGTCACTAGTCATTTTGATGTGTTTTCAAACTAAGATAAACCAATAAAATTGATACAAAAAATGTAAAAATTGGTTCACTTGTCCACTTGGATGACTAACCTGGGAAAAGATGAAGAGGTGAAGAGAAGTTTCGGTTGATTCCCATTGGATGAGTAACTTGTATAGTTCATTGTCCGCTTGGATGAGTAACTTGGGAAAAAGGTGAAGAGAAGTTTCGGTTGATTCCCATTAGGAGAGTGGCTGAGGATCGTATTGAGAGCAACTTGGTTCAGACCAGAGGCCTAACAAGATTAAAAAAAGCTACCAAGAGTCTTGAAGAGATAAGGAAGGAGGTTGAAGTGAGGGTAGCTGCAGCAAAAGTCTGAGTCTTCCTCGTCCGAGTCTTCTACTCTTTTCTGCCCTTTTCTCATCTTCGGAGTCTTCTACTCTCTTTTTTTTTTTCTTGGAATTGGAGTCATTAAAGATATTACCTTTAAAGAAACAACAAAAGACCAAGCTGTATTCATTACACATTATTGGCTCTATATAGGTAATAGTCCTCTACTAATTACCGAAAAGACTAATTCTGTCTAATCCTAAAGCCTAAGGATAGGGATGTTAAAGAATGGGTTTTAACCCGATGGGTACCCGGGATCCATGAAAAATAAGAAACCCAAAGATTTGATTATTATGTTAAAATTTCATGGGTTTTAAATGGTTCAGGTACCCATTTTAGAGAGTCTTATTCGGGTTTATTTTATTGGGTTATGGGTACCCATGAGACTTCAAAAAAAAAAGTTAATTAGATTTGTTAATGTTAAAAA
Organism: Camelina sativa; assembly: GCF_000633955.1. NCBI lineage: Eukaryota > Viridiplantae > Streptophyta > Magnoliopsida > Brassicales > Brassicaceae > Camelina > Camelina sativa. The sequence continues at coordinate 3,275,742 of NC_025690.1, read as the reverse complement.
AAAGTTTGTCCGATTACGTTAACGCAACGTTCCTCTAAAAATAAAATAAAAACCCAGAGAGCGATTTGTAAAAAAAGGTCTTCAAAAGAGATCGTCTTTGTTACTTTGATCAAGGGATCCAATGGATCCGATCCATACTAAGGTAAGCTCGCATTTCCCCCTTTGATTCTTCTCTAACGCCGGCCTGATTTTGCTATTCCAACTCCGAAATTAGGGTTTCTAGTGGTTCAATTACGATTTCGTATTTTGTTGGGTTTGATCGTCTTTTGTATTCGTTGATACAATGAAGTTTGGTCGAGTGTGGTTGGAAAGATGAGATGAAAGTTCTCCTGACCCACTTCTTAAAAATCTCAACTTTTTCCTTCTTTCCTCTGATTTGTTTACTCTCGTCGTTGTTCTTGTTGGTTTGATAAACACAGCAATACATACTCATTGTGAGCAAAAGAGACAAAAGTGAAAAGACTTTTTTTTTTTTCGAATCTTCTTTAAGTATCACAGATTTTTTGTTTCCTTCATTGTCGTCTCGGTGCTGCCTACATTTTGTTTGTTAACGCTTACACAATTTTGAATTTGGTACCATTCTAATCATTTCTGAGTTTTTTGTTTTTGTTTTTTTTTGGCTGAATCATTTGATTTGTCTGTATTACTCCTGTTGTAGACTGTTAATGTTACTGTCCAAAGTTGGTGTAGTTGTTAAAGCTTCTTAGTTTGCCTATAAGTTTAGTGAAGAGGCATCATTGATTCTAAGAGTTTCCTCTGAAGTCTCAGTTATGTTTTGAGGTTTAAGAGTTTCGAAATTGGTTAATTGTTGTTGTTGTTGTTGATGATGCAAAGCTAAGATTTTTCAGCTTTTTCTTTTGTACTGTTAACTGAACTGGATTCGAACAAGTGAACTATCTTGTGATTGATTTGCATCACAAGATACTTGCATTGATTTGGGCAACGCTATGGTGATTTGGCTTCTCTAGCTTGTGATGTGCTCAGTATTCCAATCACCACAGTAGCAGCAGAGTCATCGTTTAGCATTGGAGGTCGGGTACTGACTCCTTACCGGAACCGTCTTCTTCCAAGAAATGTTCAAGCCTTGTTATGTACTAGAAACTGGTTACATGGTTATGCTGAGTTAGAAGGTAAGAATCCATATTTTTTCAATTCATAAGTAACTTCTCTTGCTTGGTTGACAACTTTGATGATGAGGTTGAAGGTAAGAATTTATATTTTTTAATTACAAGTGACATTAAAGACAACTTTGATGATGAGGTTGAAGGTACCACATATGTGACTAGTAGCTCAGGAGTATGAGACCAAGGTAAAAAAAATTAAGATTGTTACTTAAGAATAAAGATGTAATTATGAAATTTTGACTGAAATTTCATTGTTTTGTTGTTGTTTAGATTCTGATCAGGTTTTGGAAGAACCATAGGAGGAAGAATGAGAAATTTTTTTTGTTGTTGTTGTTTTTGTGACTTTGATTTTGGTTTTTATATTTATCTAGGTTAACAAAACTCTTAAATATATTTGGTATACTTTATCTATATGATATAAAATTATAAATTTTTGAAAATTGTCATAGATATAATAAAATAAACAAAATACATAATATAAATCATATTTGGTACCAAAAAGCTAATGACACAAAAATTCATAATGCAAAATGCAAAATACATCATATAAGACAAAAAAAAATCGGGTACCTGTGGGTTTACCCACAAAACTAAAAACCCGTTCGGGTTTACCCACAAGACCTAATACCCATTCAGGTTTTATGAGATTGGGCTTTTTCTGGGTGGGCTTTTTTCGGGTTCGGGCCGGGCTGGGTTTTTTACCCACCACAACATGCCTACCTAAGGATTACACAGCTCTAGAGATACCAAATGGAGTTTTTAAAGAATCGAATGAAATATGTGTACCTACACATGAGTGAAACCAGACTCGATGTCAAACAAGAATTACCTTCAATTTCTCTCTGAAATTTGAGTTTCGGCCACATTCACATCAAAATACATCACGTATCCACATTCTTCATTACTACATCCTTCAACGAATACAACAAATACGAATATATTTTGAAAACTTAGAATCAAGTAGTAATCATAGAAAAAAAAACAAAAAACAAATACGAATAAATTTAGGGTTTACAAACCTTCCTGAGATATTGGAGACGACTGGAGAAGGAAAAATCAAATCGCAAAAACTGGAATCAATTGAAGAGATGAACGATTCTCAAAACAATTGAAGCAGCTAGCAGAAAACAAAATCCCCCATGACTAATTTGAGTTCTACGATTTCGATTTTGATAGATTTTGTCTAGTGCGGAGGAAGAAGAACTCTATTTGCAGAAATAAAAAGTTTCGTATAAACAAATGTGTAAACCTTAAAACTTATGTTAATAATCGTCGGTTTATCATGTCGTAAAGATAATAATAATAATAAAAAAGGAAGCCGTATTCAGTTTTGTGGTTGACAAAGTAAAAGAAGGAACACAAAGATGGTCTTACAGACATTTAACAACAGTTGGGAAAGAAATTCTTCTAAAAACGGTGGTAATGGCTCTTTGGTGTATACCATGAACTGTTTCAAGCTACCAAAAGGAATATGTGATGAGATTACAAACGTATTGGCAAAATTTTGGTGGAGTAAAAGCAATGGTGAAAGATCGATGCACTGGATGTCCTGGAAAATACTTAGTCGATTAAAGCATGAAGGGGAATTAGGATTCAGAGACAGAGAACTTCAACTTAGCTCTTCTTGGTAAACAAATATGGAGAATACTACAATCACCAAACAGTCTACTTGCAAGAGTTTTAAAAGGGAGATACTATCCAGATTCAAATATTTTCACAGCAGGCCCAGGCTACAAACCTTCATTTATTTGGAAATCCTTACAAGAAGGGCGAGATCTACTCAAAAAAGGAATGAGATTCTTGATAGGAAATGGACAGAATACCAACATATGGGTTGACCCATGGTTACCAGTTGACCCTCCAAGACCACCGCGAAGACTAATTGGTGTGAATACAGAACTAAAGATGGTTAGTGAACTAATGATGGAACGCCAAATGGGATGGAACAGGGATCTTCTACGAGCTTATATAGAAGATGACGACATCAGAATTATTGAGAAAATAGTCCTAAGCCCTACGAACATCGGAGATCTTTTAGGATGGCATTACAATGAATCAGGTCTTTATACAGTTAAATCAGGATACTGGCTCGCCACACACCTACAAGATCATGACAACATACAACCACCTTTGGGATTACAGTCACAAAAAGCAGCCATTTGGAAAATTCACACTGCTCCGAAATTAAGACACTTCCTATGGAGGATGATATCTAGGATTTTGGCTACCGGAAAAGAATTAGAAGATAGAGGAATGATGGTCTCTACAAGATGCAAACGATGCAATCAGTATGAAGAATCAGTGGAGCATTTGTTTTTTGATTGCCATCATGCACAAGATGTTTGGAGATAAAATCAACAAATATACCAAGTCATCAGTAACCCATCCATGTCATTTGATCAGAAATTTCAGAGCATACTTGACTGCTACAACAATCAGCATCTCACAACCTTTGAAAGACAAACACCTATCTGGATATTATGGCAACTTTGGAAGAGTCGCAATCATATGGTATTCAGAAGAAAATATAATAGATGGCAAGAAGATTTGACAATTGCAGTAAATGAAGCAAAAGAGTGGATAGATATTTGCCAAGCAGATAACACAGAAGGAAACACATTAATACAAAGATCGCAAACAACAACTGTTTCAAACTGGAGAAGGCCAAGAGAGGGATTTGTCAAATGCAACTATGACTGCAGATTTGCACAAAACGGAGAGGAAGTATATAATAACACGAGATCATCGAGGAACTTTCAAAACTGCAGGACATGGGAGAGGAATAGCATGCAACACAGTACTAGAGGCTGAACTTCAAGGATTAACAATGGCAATGCGGCATATGTGGATCAATGGATACAGGAATGTTATCTTTGAAGGTGATAACCAAGAAGTAACAAAATTACTCCAAGGTAATACGAACAACTTTTCAGCACACAATTGGATAAGACTGGCGAAACACTGGAAGAACAAATTTGACAATGTCGAATGCATATGGACGAGTCGAAACAACAACAAAGCTGCAGATACATTAGTGAAACAACATCTCCATGATACAATATCTTATGTACCATATTTTTATGTTCCTCCTTGCATTGTAAACATCCTCCATGAGGATCACATTACTTCATCATAATAAAAGTAGATGTTAAAAAAAAAAAGGAAACGATTTAATGATGTATTAATATTTTGGTGTTTCATTTTCGTGTATTATAGTTTCGATTTGTTTGTTTTTTTTTTGAGACTTTAGTCTCGGAAATATATGTTTCTCTCGCCCGGTTCATAATTCGTATATCTCAAAAACAAAAACGTATCCCATCTCTGACTCTGTATCTCTCCTTGTTTATAATTAAATCTATAAATTATAAATATATTAGATAAGGGACCGCACAATATGCGGGTTTAAAAATTGTTGACAAAAATAAATCTTAAACCTTAAAAAACTTTTTAAAAATATATAAAGAAATTTTATTTCCTAAAGTAAATATATAAATAATTTAAGTTAGTGAATATTTGTATTTATCTTCATACATTTATTTATATTTATATATTTTTAATATATTATAACAATTATTACAATAATTTAAAGCTAAATTATATCCCACTAAAACTTTTGCCAAATACTTATCATTACAAGTATTATTATTTTCAAATTTCAAAAACGTTTCACAACTTATTCACAAAATATTTTACATGCAACAAATTCATTAAAGCAACATCTAATAAGTAACCACATACAATTTTACTCTATGTTTTACCATTAAAAATATGTTCTTACACCCAAAAATATTTTATTGTTTAAGTATGCTCTTTATCACCATCTATAAAATGTCTTCTAAACAAATTAAACAAATTTTATATTATTTTTACTTTCATTTTGGCATAATTATAGTTCTTATAATTACTAAATTTGTTTTGTGACATAGTTTCTTTAACCATGAAGTTTTTTTTTACTCCAAAGATATTGGATGAACAACTGCTGAAAATTATCTACTCCATTACAATGATTTTATGACTAACTCAATAAAAGTTGAGAAATTGAAAGAAATTTAATATAAGGTAATAAAAATAAAAAATTTGAAAATTATAATCATAATGGTATATATAAGTCTTAGATTTTAAATATATTGTGTATTATTGAATAATTTAGACTAAATTAGATACTAAAATTTTGAGTTTTGTGAACTTCGGATAATCCAAACCCAAAATACCCGAACAGAACCCGATCCGAACCCGAAGTCTAGAAATACCCAAACGGGTCCTATACCTTTAAACCAAAAATACGAAAATCTAAATTACCCGAACTGGTATCCGAATGCCCAGACCTCAGCTTTCTCTACTGAATGGTTCGTGTAACTCACGTGCTACTCTTACGCATTGTGGTGAATTAATTCTCCACCCATCTCTCCTTCGTTGAGAAGCATGCAACACATTAAAATTAAAAAATAAAAGCTTCAAACAGAGAGAATCAATCCCAAATTTGTTTTTTTTAATCTTCACGCAAAAGGAATAATAAAATTTCTCTCACAGTTTCAAGCTCTCATCGGAACCCTAGATCTGTTACTTTTTCCCTGTGAGAACTAAGGTTTTCACCTGAGTTCCGAAGTGAATTAAGTCCGGTTGTTTCACTGTTTATCACCGTTCTAGTTCCGAGCAGAGTAAAAGAGTAAATAGTTATTTGCGAAGTGAAAGTGAGGTATTATTGCCAAGTGAAAGTTTTTTCGGGGCCTTCTACATCCCCACCCTCTCTTATTTATAGTCTAATTACAATTAAAGTCTAATCAATTTACTCCGCAAATCCCGTGCTCTCATTAATTCGATTTATTGCTTAATTTTTGAACCATCTCCGAACTCCGAGATGCTTTGCCCGACCGTTATTCTTTTACTTCGGTGTTCCGCATCTCAGCCGAGCGGCTGGTTTCATTTCGTCCTGGCCCATCTTATTTGTCCGTCTTAGGCCCATTCTCAACGTCTGTCCAGGGCCCAAGCCCATGATCCGAAGTGACGGCTCACGGTACCAACATTCCCGATTTTAATTTTGCTGTTTTTCCAATTCAGATCTGAGTGTGAATTTTATCAGATTCTGATTTTATAATTTGATGTCGAAACCTTGGGGTGGGATTGGAATTGGAGCTTGGGCTGATGAAGCAGAGCGCGCCGATGAAGAACCCGAATCTGCTCGGCCTTCTCCACAGCTCTCGCGTTCTCAGCTTCTAACCAAGCATATTCCGCTAGTTGACCTTCAAGATCGGCCACCTTGCGCTGAAGCTTAGCCACTTCGGATATCGAAAGGGAGGCAAACAGTTGTTCCTCGTAGGACGCCACAGTGGAGTTGAATTCGATCATCATCTGCAAAAAACTGAAATATTAGTAAGGAGACAAAGATCAACATAATGGTAAAAAAGCCTCCTTTTACCGAACTCGCCGACTTTGTCCGCAAATCGGAAGAAATTACAGCGGTTGGTCTCGGACATGTCGGAGAACGCCGGGATGCGGATTTCGGAACGTACGTAGCTCCTCATCAAGTCAGCTGGGGATGCGTTAGGAGCTGAACCAAGTAAAATGGGTTACTCCCAGTCAAAAAGAAATTGAATAATCGCGTAAGTATTACTACTTACCGCGGGGAGAGTGGCGATGTTTCTTCAGGAGGATTCGACCAGAAGTACCCCCCGACTCTTTGGCATGCTTGGACTCCCTGGACTTCTTTTCGGAGATGGGGACTCGGTCCCGAGGCTCGGACCGGCTCCGCCCATCTCCCGAGGAAGAAGTTCGAACCCGGGTTTTCTCACGAAGAGAAGAAGAAGACTCTAACTCCTTCCTCTTCCTTGACGGCTCGGTTCGCTGCATATCACTTTCAGTTCACTGGTAATCGCTACCAGCAGCCGGAGCAGGAACCTCACCCCTCATAGGGTCATTAGGGAAGTGCGGGATGATAATCATCAGGGTCCTTGATGGTTCCGAAACAGGAGCAGCAGTAGGATTCGAAGTGGAAACATCAGTAGGCCCCGAGGTCGAAACATGAACCTCTGTCGGTTTTGAAATCGAGGATTCAACACTCTTACCCGAGATTCGAGCCTTTCCCTCGGCTAGGGCAGTGTACATTTGCCTCTTTGCCTCCTTTTCGGCGATCTCGAGCTCCTTCTTAAGGGCCCATTCTTCTCGGTAACCCATCGAAGAGGTGTCGATGCAGGGTGGGGAAGAAGCGATGTAAGAGAATTTTCTAAGCCGCACTTTGAACTCCCTGTTTCGCTCGCACGAAAAAGAGTCCCAAGCAATCTGCCCGCTGCAGAATTTGGTGAAGTATTTCGCAAAGACTGGAGCAAGCTGACCACGCTCGAAGTGAGCTGTAGAAAAAAAATGGAGGATTAAAAAAAATATATGTAATCAATAACGAGCGTAAGGGTGTGTAATGCCGTGTAAGGCGTTCTGGCTACCAATTTTCGAGGCCCACTTCGACATGTGCAAACCCACGAGGTGACCAAAGGTCAGCTCGTTGACCGAGAAGAAGAAAAATGATTTCCGCCATTTCTCATCCTTCTCAGGGAGGTTGTAAAAGACCTTCACACCGGAAAGCGGGCTCACGTAAAGGGTGCCCTTAGTACGACCAGTCTTCACAGTGTAGATGTGGAGGAATTCGGTAAGAGATAGTTTGTACATATGCTCCTCCGCCAAGGTTTGGAGACATAGGACGGTCCGAACAAAATTCGGACACATCAGGGGTAGGGCGATCCCGAGCTCAAACATCATCCGAACGATGAGTTCGGGAAGAGGAAAGGATAGTCCGCAAGCGAAAAAGAAGCTTTCGAACGCGCAGCAGTAACCCGTTTTCTGGGGACTCATGAGCCTCCGGGAATCGAATCTCTATATCTGAGGGAATCCCACAGGACCCTCTGATTTCCGCTGCATCATTCTCGGTAAGAATAGACGGTGGGTGGGGGCCAAAAACTCCCGGAATAAGAGGTTTGACGGTCTTTTTCGGAGTAGATTTTGGAGGGGACATGGTTCTCGAAGGAAATCGGTGTAGGAGATCGGTGGAGGAGATAGTAGTGTTTCTGGTGAACAGTAATCACGAAAGCAGAAAACGAGAGCAAAAAATAAAAGATGCTAAACAGTCCAGGAATTAATGAAGAAGAGAAGGGAGAAGGCTACCTTTATAAGCCGAAAAGCAATGATTAACCGAGAATATGAAAGGGCACGGCTCGATTCCCACTCTCTTATAGCGTGTTGAGATAGAAAAGTGGGCCTCCAAGGCTCACTCGGGAAGTAAAACCCATCATTACCTCAATCAAATCGTGGGATACGGGAGATATTCAGTTTCTCGAAATAATCGGTCGAAGATTAAAAGTCCCCCGAACTAATCAGCTCGAGAGACTTAGGGGGCAACTGTTGGTACCGCGATCGTTCACTTCGGGAGTTGGGGTACAGCCCAGTCCTCGAAGGAACGTGGGCCGGGGTTATAGGCGAAATGGCCCATTAAACATCAAACGAGAAGAATGGCGCGAGGTGAAGAGAGACACAAGCCACTTCGGAGCTCGGTAGATAGTCAAAGATTCCCCTAATCAATTGTATTAAATAACGCGAAATGTGCGGGATTTAATGATGAAAAATAAATGTTAGTAGGGAGTATATGTACGAATAGAGGGATGATTGTAAAGGGGGTCGAAAAACTTTTACTTGGCAATAACACATTACTCTCATTTCGCAATTGCAATATTTATTTTGTTATTTAGCTCGAAACTAGAACGGTGGTAATCACCCCCGCCCAATAACTCTCCGGAGATAGAAGAGTAAACTTCAGTTCTCACAACGTTCGCATCGCTGGAGCAACCACTTGGGGTGAAATTGTGATTTCAGTTCATAAGTATAAACCTAAACAACTGTTTTATGTTTTCTACTTTAATCTGGAAAGGAACACTCTCAAACGTGTTGAAATCAAAGGTTTTCGTGAAGCGGTTAAGTATAGATGTACCGCTTTTACCTTTGTAAACCACGTAGAGGATCTTGATGTTAATGATTTAAAACTGCTCAAGTCAGTCCATCCTCCACTAACGGAGCCAAACTATGCAGAAGAATAATTAGCACCAGATTCAGATTCAGACTGAGAACCTCGGAAGGAGGAGAAGACAGGGATGATGATTGGTGTCGGGTGAAAGCAATGATCTACACGTTTTGTTTTTGTCAACCTTAATTATCTGTCTGTCCGTTTATGGTCTTTTGATATGTAACCTTTTCATTTCAATGTTTGACTCGTTTCCCATTTTGTGAGGATTCATTCGTTTTATCGTTTATCTCCTTGCTAACGTTTGAATCAAACATCGTGTACAAACCGTTTGTCAGTTTTAATATTTTTAATTGTTCTAAGAGAATTTTCTTAGATGTTGGAAGAGTTCCTTCTCGAGTGTTTGAAAACCTGTGTTCTCTAAAGCTTGGCCTCGAGTTGTATTAATGATTTGATATTTCATTTTTGTGTCTTATTGTTTCGATTTCGTTTGTTTTGTTCGTTTTGGGACTCTAGTCTCGAAAAGATATGTTTCAAACAATTTACTAGTATTTCATTTGCTTATACAATCTCTTAATCTTTAATAGATATTGAGAAGCAAATTAATTTATCTCACAATCTCAAGTAAATCAAAAACAAATAAGAAAATCAATATACAAAAAATAATATACATTGAGTTGAGTTATCAAAATATAATATATAATTAAAATTTAACATCCTTCCGATTTCCCCGGCCCAAGAGATAAGTCTTTCAACATAAGAAACTTTTAGGATTACTTGAGTTGAGTTATCAAAATATTTGTACATTATATTATATCTAAAAATTTTGAATTAGAAAAAAAAGTCATCCGTTGATAATTATAACAATGATGTTTATTTTCATATGTATAAGTATAACTACCACATCAGTTAATACAATATTTAAAAAACCCCATGATGTTTGACTTTTCTATATATTTAAAAAAAAAATCTCATAATAATTTTAAATATGTAGAATGAGAAACATAATACGTTGAAAATTTGATATCAATAATTCCAGACTTAGCTTATTAACAAAACAGAAAAAGAAAGAAAATAAATAAAACATTCAATACATTAATATACAAACCAACATATCTAAAAGTTATTTAAAATATTAGTGTATAAGAAATTACACATAACTCTAGTTTTTTTTTTTTTTTTTGTCATCTGATATAATTAAAAGAAGAGTGTTCATACAAGGGAATAAGAAACAGAAACAAAAAGCAAAGAAACACTACCCCCACTTGATACTGAGGTCAATCGACCCTCCAAGTGAAACAGGTAGTAATAAAACCAAAATCTAGACCGAAACCACCATCAACGATCATCCGCACCATCTACTCGAACGTGATCCTGCAACCATGAGGGACCATGCAACGATAAGTATGATTGGAGCCTGCCCTCTCGCGTTACACTTTTAGCGATTGCACTTGCAACCTTATTCGCCGATTTAGCTACATGATGACACTCCCAAAACTCAAGACCTGATAAGAGCTCACGGATATCAGCCAACACCGAATCATATCGAGGCCAATCATACCGATTATTTATTGCAGCCACCGCTGCGGCATTGTCTATCACCACTTCAACCCGAGTAAAACGCAAAGTCTGTAAAGCCTCCAATGCCCAAAATAGACAACGTAAACAAGCCAGAATCTCAGTCTCAGTCCCAGGCAATGCAGCTCGTGCATGAAAGAGAACCTGTCCCTGATAATCTCTTGCAATCCACGCTCCCCCAATAGGTGTGGAATTACCGCGCCAAGATGACACCACATTGCACTTAACAAGTCCAACTTCAGGTCTTTTCCACCTCTCCTCTATCATTGGTTTCTTAACTTCCCATTGACGAGCTAACTCACCATCTAAAGCTTGAGCAGCAAACCAGTGCGAGGAATTGGTGAAGGCTCCGTTCACCATATCTCCAGATTTCCCACAACAACCATGGAATGGTTCGACGAGTCTCCTCTGGAATTCTGAAATCCTGCATTAAACCAACAACTATCTCCCAATTGTGCATCAAATCCGTTTCACTGAAACCACCTAAGGGCATAGGAATATTGGATAGGCTAAAGCTTGACGTGCCACTGAGCATGTAAATAACATATGGCAAATTGTCTCCTCAGTATGACCACACACCACACACTTAGTATCCACAGCTAAGCCTCTAGATGCTAATCGCTGTGCAACAGCCAAAGCGCCTGACAACATGCGCCAAAGGAATGTTTTAATTTTAGGCACTGTTTGCAGGCTCCAAACCTTAGCTTTCAAGGAATTATTGATATCAAATTTTTTATTTGTTGACCACAATTTTTTTTTGTTTAGTTTTTCGCCATTTGTTGATAACCATTTAAATGATAGATTTATGACCGATCATTTCATTAAAGTCAACCGTAAGTTTCTTATACATCGCGTGTGCTAACTAACACATTAAAAGTCCTCTCAGCTCTCTGTACTGACTGGTTCGTGTAACTCACTTGCTCCTCTTACGCGTGGCGAGTTAATTCTCCACCCATCTCTCCTTCGTTGAGAAGCATGCAACACATTAAAATTAATAAAAATAAAAGCTTCAAACAGAGAGAATAAATCCCAAATTTGTTTTTTTTTTTCAATCTTCACGCAAAAGGAATAATAAAATTTTCTCTGACGGTTTCAAGCTCTCATCGGAACCCTAGATCTGTTACTTTTTCCGATTTTAATTTCGCTGTTTTTCCGATTCAGATCTGAGTGTGAATTTTTATCAGATTCTGATTTCATAATTTGATGTCGAAACCTTGGGGTGGGATTGGAATTGGGGCTTGGGCTGATGAAGCAGAGCGCGCCGATGAAGAACAAGCGGCGGAAGCTGCTTCTGCAACGGCGGATACACAGAGTTTTCCTAGCCTGAGAGAAGCTGCTGCGGCGACTGCGACTAATGCTAAGTCTAGGAAGATGAAGAAAATGAGTTTATCTGAGTTCGGTGGTTACACAGCACCTGGAGGTAGGAACTCTGTTGGATTGACTCACCAAGAGATTCTTCAATTACCCACTGGTCCGAGGCAACGCTCTGAGGATGAAATGCAACCTGGTCGTTTAGGTGGTGGGTTCTCTTCTTATGGTGGTGGTCGTTCTAGTGGTGGAGGTTCTGGGAGAATGGGGAGAGATCGTGATGATTCTGATGGCTCTTGGGGTGGTGGTGGAAGGAGACCTTACGGTGGTGGATTTGATGATGATAGGAGAGGGAATCAGTCTAGGGTTTCGGATTTTCCTCAACCTTCTAGGGCTGATGAGGTTGATGATTGGGGGAAAGCCAAGAAACCGCTTCCTTCTTTTGATCAAGGACGACAAGGTCGTTACGGTGGTGGTTTCGGAGGCGGCGGAGGAGATGGTGGGTTATCTGGAAGAGCTGATGGTGTTGATAATTGGGGTGCAGGGAAAAAGCAAGCAGCACCGGTTAGATCATCTACATTTGGGTCGAGTTTTGGTGATTCAGGCCGTGAATCTGACCGTTGGTCCAGAGGAGAAGTAGTCGGAGGTGGTGTTCAGGAGGAACGTCGTCGTTTGGTTCTGGAACCACGAAAGGTTGTTGTTGACTCAGGAGCGAGTGAGACTCCACCTGTTGTTGAGAAGACGAGTAAGCCTAACCCGTTTGGCGCTGCTAGACCGAGGGAAGAGATTTTGGCCGAGAAAGGTTTGGACTGGAAGAAGATTGACTCTGATATTGAGGCTAAGAAAGGAAGTTCTCAAACGAGTAGGCCTACGAGCGCCCATTCGAGCAGGCCTTCTAGTGCTCAGTCTAACAGGTCTGAGAGTTCAGGGTTGAATAATGTGGTGAAACCGAGACCAAAGGTCAATCCTTTTGGTGATGCTAAGCCTCGAGAAGTGTTGTTGGAGGAACAAGGGAAGGATTGGCGTAAAATGGATATGGAACTTGAGCATCGCAGAGTTGGCAGGTCCATTATTCATTTGGATTCTTTTTATTTTCACTGAGGATTGTGGATCTATTTCAATTCTATGTTGCTGTACTTATCTGAGTATTGAATCTGTTAATATTCTCATTTTGCTGCATGTTGATTTAAAGTAATATTTAACTGCTTGATATATATTTATGTAGTTGGATGAATTTCGGAGATGAAAACGTTTGGAACTGAGAACCTAAAATAGTTTGGCATGTATGCTTTATAGATTCCACATCCCTAATGGCTGTGTTTTGATGGGATTTGTATTTAGTTAGAGAGTCTTCATGTTTATTCTGCCTATCAGTGCATTGGTTGAGTTTCAGAGCCTGTTAGATATAGCTTCTGCTTGTTTCTCTTGGGTATGGTTTGTGCATGATATAGTCCCCATCTAGACTTCGAGATTGAACTTGCCTGTGATGCTTCTTTTTTTAACTTTATGACAGTCGGATACTGATCCCTGTGTTGTGAAAAAACAACTTTTCCAGGCCTGAAACAGATGAAGAGAAGATGTTGAAGGAAGAGATTGAAGAGCTAAGGAAAAAACTCGAGAAGGAATCCATTGCTCCAGAGATCAAGGATTCTGAAAAAGAACCCGGCANTGGTTTCGGAGGCGGCGGAGGAGATGGTGGGTTATCTGGAAGAGCTGATGGTGTTGATAATTGGGGTGCAGGGAAAAAGCAAGCAGCACCGGTTAGATCATCTACATTTGGGTCGAGTTTTGGTGATTCAGGCCGTGAATCTGACCGTTGGTCCAGAGGAGAAGTAGTCGGAGGTGGTGTTCAGGAGGAACGTCGTCGTTTGGTTCTGGAACCACGAAAGGTTGTTGTTGACTCAGGAGCGAGTGAGACTCCACCTGTTGTTGAGAAGACGAGTAAGCCTAACCCGTTTGGGGCTGCTAGACCGAGGGAAGAGATTTTGGCCGAGAAAGGTTTGGACTGGAAGAAGATTGACTCTGATATTGAGGCTAAGAAAGGAAGTTCTCAAACGAGTAGGCCTACGAGCGCCCATTCGAGCAGGCCTTCTAGTGCTCAGTCTAACAGGTCTGAGAGTTCAGGGTTGAATAATGTGGTGAAACCGAGACCAAAGGTCAATCCTTTTGGTGATGCTAAGCCTCGAGAAGTGTTGTTGGAGGAACAAGGGAAGGATTGGCGTAAAATGGATATGGAACTTGAGCATCGCAGAGTTGGCAGGTCCATTATTCATTTGGATTCTTTTTATTTTCACTGAGGATTGTGGATCTATTTCAATTCTATGTTGCTGTACTTATCTGAGTATTGAATCTGTTAATATTCTCATTTTGCTGCATGTTGATTTAAAGTAATATTTAACTGCTTGATATATATTTATGTAGTTGGATGAATTTCGGAGATGAAAACGTTTGGAACTGAGAACCTAAAATAGTTTGGCATGTATGCTTTATAGATTCCACATCCCTAATGGCTGTGTTTTGATGGGATTTGTATTTAGTTAGAGAGTCTTCATGTTTATTCTGCCTATCAGTGCATTGGTTGAGTTTCAGAGCCTGTTAGATATAGCTTCTGCTTGTTTCTCTTGGGTATGGTTTGTGCATGATATAGTCCCCATCTAGACTTCGAGATTGAACTTGCCTGTGATGCTTCTTTTTTTAACTTTATGACAGTCGGATACTGATCCCTGTGTTGTGAAAAAACAACTTTTCCAGGCCTGAAACAGATGAAGAGAAGATGTTGAAGGAAGAGATTGAAGAGCTAAGGAAAAAACTCGAGAAGGAATCCATTGCTCCAGAGATCAAGGATTCTGAAAAAGAACCCGGCAGTAATAATAATCAAAATGATTTACCGGAAATATTACGCGGGAAAGAGAAAGATCTTGAAATACTAACCCGTGAGTTGGACGACAAAGTCAGGTTCAGACAGAAACCAATTGAGAGGCCCGGGTCTGGTGCAGGTAGAACAGGAACATATTCAGAAAGATCACATTCCCGGGCTGGATCAATTGATGAAACTAAGAGTTTTGAATCCACTGAGAGACCCAGATCACGTGGTGCCGTTGATGCCTGGGTTAGACCCGTCGATGATCAGCGCAGAAACTTCCAAGGAAGCAAAGAGCCCGGTTTCTTCAGCAACAGGTTAGTTAGTCCATTACAATTGAAAAAACTCATTTTCTCTAATTTGGATGCATTTAGGCTCGTATTAATTTCTGAAGTCTCGGGTTTCGACAGGTCGTCCTCTAGGGAAGGTTGGTAAGAAGAAAACGAAGAACAACCAAATGTGGGATATGTTTAACTACTACTACACAGTTCCCAGATTTTGAAGAAGACTTAGAGAAGCGTTAATTTCATTAATAAATATTTATAAAAACCCTAATCTTTGTTCTTTTTTGTTGGTTCATCTTCGGAATCGGAGCGTCGTTGTTTTTTTTTTGGTCTTCTGCTCAGCGAAGGCGTGTGTGTCAAGAGAATATGTCTCTTCTGTTATATTTTAAGACTCTCTCGAATCTTATTTTTATATTTTTTGTAGTTAATCCTGCTTTCGTATCTCCTTCCTTTGTAATTTGTTAACACATTCATTTGCCAATAACTTTATTTGTATTGGAACAACAACAAGAAAGACAACGTTCAGGATAAAACCCAACAGAGTACAACAGAAATAAGATAACTTAGTGCTTACACATACTTTCCTCTATACTTAGGTTTTGGATCTTTAAAGGCTTTGGGATCAGTGTGAATCTGAGAAGAATCAATGGGTTTAAACACAGAGGAATGAATATTACCATCCTCTAACCACTTAAGATGATTCTCTCTAAACTCTAAATGCATTAAACGAGCAGCTTCTTTGATCTCTTCACTATAAGGCTCTACTTTCACCATAGTTAATAGAACCCGACTGTACCGCGAGCTCAGGATCTGTTCAGAGACCGCAACTAGCTTGAAACATGGGTGCTCAGGGAACTTAACCTCTCCACCAGTCTCATCTCTCAAAACCGGGAAGAAAAAGACAAGCCTGCCTTTCATTACCAGCATTCTTGCAGCAAGGTGAAGCAGATCATGAACACACTCAACTAGACTATATGCACCAGTGGATGGAATGTGATCTGTCCTTTTATCATCAGGGACAGTGTAAGGATCCACTGTTCCTCTTAGGATTTTCCGGCCACCAGATTTACGTCCACCAGCTCGAACCCCGTAAGGTGGATCACAGATAATTGCATCGAAGATCTAGATTGATGAATACATACAACTATAAACTCAGTGATCTCAACTCAATATGCGAGAGATAATAATAAAAGAACCAAGAGAGAGAGAGATAGCATTACCTCTTTTAGCCCGGACCGCCAAGGAGGAAGATTGTTATCCATTCTAAGTAGAGCAACTGGCATAGGTAATCCATACTACATAACCAACAACAGTATAAGAACCCGAGATATCAAAATGACCTGTTTGAAGAAGAAACATACAAGAAGAAGTTACACAACTAACCTGTTTGAAATTGCTCCAAACATTACAGTCTGGACCACGTCCATCACGCACTACTCTGATATCAATATCTGCACCCTAATACAACAACTCTTTTGTAAGTTTGAAACCACAAAAACGGGATCAAGAAACTGAGGTGAATAGTTAGTTGCAAACCATAGTCATTGCGCCAAACTGTGCAGCAGAGACAAGAATGCTCCCAGTACCAACGAAAGGATCATACACAAGTTTCCCCGATGTAGCTTTCGCTTGATTAGCCATTAAGAAAGCCATCTCAGCATCCATAGCAGTTGGGCCAAGGTAAGTACGAGATTTCAACTGAAATGTTGGTAAAAGCTTCCTATCAGCAAAACCAACCTCCCTCCCAAAAAAGATCCTTCTCTGTAGAATAGGTTGAAGTCCATTGTTCTCTTCAGATTCAATCATCTCCATTAGAAAAAAGTTGTGATCTGGATTCTTCAAGTTAACTCGACCCTAACAACAATATCAAATAACCAAAAAAAATCATATACCTATAAAAAGATAGACAACCAAAAGAGACTGAAACAAGAAAGTGGAATCAGACCTCAAATGGGATATAAGTAAGTGACTGGATTCGATCCTTCTGCTCTTCAAAAGTTAGAGCCTTTCCAAAAGTTTCAACAGAGATCCTAAAGGTTGAATCAGAAGTCAGAAACTGAAGCTTTCGAGAATCAGGGTAGCTAAGAATCGATTCTTTAAGCTCTTCATAGCAAGTTCCTTCACCCCAAAGCTCATACATTCCTTTCACCAATATGCTTCTCTTAGCGATGTTACGAGCGATTTCTTCAGATGAAAGCTGAACAAAGTGGAATGGAGTATCGTTATGGTGATGTTCAGGTAATCGCCATTGGAGTGACTCATTCTCTGCAATCTCTTCTCCGAAGAGTTCAGCTAAAGCTTCTACTTCTGGCTTTCTGAAGTCTAGTAGTCTGTGATAGAAGACACAGAGAAACCACATCTCTTCTTTCCCCAAATCCAAAACCCTAATTTGACGACAGAACTGAGAGGGAAGAAAACGAAGACGACGGCGATTAAAAGTCTAAAACCCCCTCTCTTAAAAACCCTTTTACATGGGCCTAACTAAGCCCATTTATTAGGCCCATTATTAAAGTAAAATGACGGAGATACCCCCGTTAGCTGTCGAATGCGATATATCGCGTTGTTTCCTTCCTTCTTCGCTTTGTGTGTTTTTGTCAAAGTTCGTCTGCTCCTTCTCCTCCTCTATTCAGAAAATTAGGGTTCCGTCGCAAATCGCGATCAGATCTCGAACTCTCTGGTATGATTACTAGTTTCTTCTTCCTTGTTTTACTATGAAGCATCGATTTGCTTGTATGTCATGTCTTCTTTTTTATTGTCGATCCTGATTCGAAATTTCTAGGGTTTACCATCGCGCAATTACGATTTATTGTTATGATGCTAGCTAGTAGATATCAATTAAGTTTTAGCTTCCTGGATACTACATCTCGTAAGTGCGAACCATGTTTAGGCAACGAGTTCAGAATTATTGTCTTGTAGCTGTGTATGTTTTCTGGATCTGCAGTGTTATGTTTCATCTTTAGCTCTTGTTTAGGGAATTATGTTGAACGCTTATTGTAATATTTATGGGACTCAGTCTTATTTACTACATCAAAAACATTTGTCTGGTTGTTGTAGAGGATGTCGGAAGATCCGGAGTACCGTTGCTTCATTGGTGGGCTTGCCTGGTCAACATCTGATCGTGGCCTCAGAGATGCTTTTGAGAAGTACGGTCACCTCGTTGAGGCCAAGGTAAATCTTTTTATCTCTCTTTTACAAGGTTTTCTATACTGTTCTGTTTGCTGTTACATTGAAGCTTTGGTTTGTTTGTTTTTTGGGGTTTGTGATTAAAACATTGAAGCTGATGTGTTTAGTTATCTTCATTTTCCTGCTCATTGCAAATCTGTTATTGGCGTTTCTGTTTTGTAATTTGATTGCTCAAGACTTTGAAGCTTTGATTGTTTTGTAATTTGTTCGTTTCCTTACCCTTTAAGTAATATAAACTTCATCATGTCTACCTGATTTCTGAGTGCCATAAATAGTATGAGAGATTAACCTTATCTATTGATACACAGGTGGTTCTGGACAAGTTCTCTGGTCGCTCACGTGGTTTTGGGTTCATCACTTTTGATGAGAAAAAAGCTATGGATGAAGCTATTACAGCAATGAATGGAATGGATTTAGATGGGCGAACTATAACTGTTGATAAAGCCCAGCCACATCAGGGTGGGTCAGGCAGAGATCATGATGGAGACCGCAGTCGTGATCGTGGATATGACCGTGATCGTAGCCGTCCCTCTGGTGGACGAGGTGGTGGAGATTGCTTTAAATGTGGCAAGCCTGGACATTTTGCCAGGGAGTGTCCTTCTGAAAGTAGTAGAGATGGTGGGGGAAGGTATAGCTCAAAGGACGATAGGTACAGTGCAAAGGATGATAGGTATGGTGCGAAAGATGATAGGTACGGTGCAAAGGAGGATAGGTACAGCTCAAAGGATGATAGGTACAGCTCAAAGGATGATAGGTA
>NC_025690.1:3205386-3256090 GCF_000633955.1 Camelina sativa | reverse complement strand
TGCTTTAAATGTGGCAAGCCTGGACATTTTGCCAGGGAGTGTCCTTCTGAAAGTAGTAGAGATGGTGGGGGAAGGTATAGCTCAAAGGACGATAGGTACAGTGCAAAGGATGATAGGTATGGTGCGAAAGATGATAGGTACGGTGGAAAGGAGGATAGGTACAGCTCAAAGGATGATAGGTACAGCTCAAAGGATGATAGGTATGGTAGTAGGGATGGTGGAGGTAGTCGCTATGGACCTGACCGCAGTGGAGAGCGTTCTGGAGGACGTAGCAGGGATGGTGGCAGCCGTGGAGGTCCAGGAGGTGAGAAGCACAGTCGTGCTCCATATGACCGCCCCAGAGGTGGTGGCTACTAGAATTCTATGCCAAAAGGTATGTGTATGCATTGGGTTAAACTTTTTTTCCATCATTATCTCTGCAAAGTTAAGTGCTTGTAAGACTTAAGTTTAAGTCACTTCATATTTTCTTTTGCAGTGAAAAGAAGTTGAAGGTTTCTGCTCTCGGCTCTCTTGTCAAGTGCGAAGTCAAAGTTACACTGGATGGTCTGTTTTCTTCAATGTATTTGGTTAAGCTCGAGAAAGAAGATGTGTCTCTATTTTGGCCCTAAACTCAAGAGTCGACTATGTTCCTAAAGTGCTCTCTCTCCTTTTGATATGTTGATCCCTATGGAAACCTTGTGCTTGGTTGGTTTGAGACAATTTGAGATGTGCTACTTTATGCTTATCGTAATGAAATGCGTGGGTTATCCCCCAACACCAAATTTGCAAAAAAGCCTCAGGTATGTGATTTGATTGATCTTTACGGAATATCATATCCAGGGTCAACATTTGGTAAAATTCAAATGTTGTTATATTTGGGGATATGCCGTTTATTGATTCTGGTAAACAATGATGCAGGATCATCTGATACTTGGGTTTAGCCGTGAAATATAACGGCTGGTCTATATAACTTGTGATGGGATTGGAATTTATACATTGATGACTGATACTTGGCTTCTGGAACTCAAACATCCCCTCACGAGTACATTTTTCAGGAAAAACAAAAAAAAAGAATGGTTCTTATGAAATTTTAGTGTCATGGTTCCAAGTCAAATCCAATAATTTCTTCAACTAAAGAAACCCAATGGATGGCTCGTCTAGAATATGCTCTCATGGTTTGTCTAGTCTTTATGGGTTCTTTCTTCGTGCCTCTTCGTTCTTCTGTCTCTTGCTCGTGGCCTGCCTTTGATTCCCTCATGCTCTAGCCTCGAGGAATTGGCACATTATACAGTATGTTGCTAATATAGTTAAATAAATAGGGTTTTTCATTAGTTCATCTATGTGCCTCGACTTACTTCCATAATTTGTATTGCATACTATCATAAGATTTAAGCATGCTATCATAAATTAAATAATTTGTCGGTCACATGAGTTGTGTCGGGTAAACATTGACTTTATTATCTTATAGAAAATGAATAGTATATGCTTGACTAATTAATATAGATGCTTAATGCCACTTACTTTCATAATTCGTCTTGCATACATCCCTTAGATGTTCTTATGAGTTATACGACTTATGATGAGTAATGGAGTAAGCAATTTAACTTAAATGAAGAAGACTTTTAATTAGTAAGTCACATAAATTAAGTCTACTAACTAAGCAATTTAACAAAACTGAAGAAAGTCACATAAAGAACTAAGCAATTTTACATAATGACTTTGTAGGTCACATTAAAAAAGACTTAGTGAGCGACAAAAGTTGTGTAGTTATTTAGCGTAAACGTTCGAGAAGAGGGGGATATAATTCTCCCTCCTCTCTCGTACCACAGCCACACCCAAAATTTAAAGCTTTTTTTAACCAGTAGAAAGATTACAAAGAGAAAATGGAAACTAATGTCTTGTTAATAAATTTGGTATTGGTAGTAGGATCATCTCTCTTGCATCCAGGAGTTTGCTCTCCTTCTTACAGTTTCCCGGCGATATTCAACTTCGGCGACTCTAATTCCGACACAGGCGGACTCTCCGCCGCATTTGGACAAGCCCCTTTCCCAAATGGCCAAACCTTCTTCCACTCCCCTTCTGGTCGTTTCTCTGATGGTCGACTCATCATTGACTTCATAGGTTCTTTTCTTAGTTCTTACTCTGTTCAGACATTCATAAATTCCTCAAATTTTGTTAAAGTTTGAATCTTTAGTAAATTTCCCTCTGTCTTCTATTGTTGAAAATTCAGCGGAGGAGTTAGGGTTACCATACCTAAATGCTTTCTTGGACTCCATGGGTTCAAATTTCAGCCATGGTGCTAATTTCGCCACCGCTGGATCCACCGTCCGGCCACCGAACACCACCATTTCTCAGGGCGGTGCGAGTCCCATCTCTCTCGACGTTCAGTTGGTTCAATTCTCTGATTTCCTCACACGTTCACAACTCATTCGCAACCAAGGTACTTTAAAAGTTTCAACCTTTTTCATCCTAACCATATATACAAGAACAATGCTTGCAAAAAAAAGTTTCAACCTTTTGATCTGATTTGGTTTTACAAATAGGTGGAGTGTTTAAGCAACTACTTCCGAGAAAAGAGTACTTCTCTGAAGCATTGTACACATTTGACATCGGTCAGAACGATCTCACTGCTGGATTAAAACTCAACATGACTACAGAGCAAATCAAGGCTTATATTCCAGAAGTTCTTGATCAATTCTCCAACGCCATTCGTGTAAGCAAAAGAATTAAAAGTCTTTTTTATTCACATTGATACATAACTGTGATTAACTGAATTAACCAACCAACTTTCTTTTTAAAATTTCTGTAGAAAGTGTATAGTAAAGGAGGAAGAAGATTCTGGATACACAACACAGCTCCTCTTGGTTGTTTACCTTATGTTTTAGACAGGTTTCCAGTACCTGCTTCTCAAATCGACATTCACGGTTGTGCGATTCCGCGTAATGAGATTGCTCGGTTTTATAACTCTGAACTCAAAAGAAGAGTGATTGGATTAAGAAAAGAGCTTTCTAAAGCTGCATTTACTTATGTTGATGTCTACTCTATCAAGCTCACTCTCATCACTCAAGCCAAGAAACTCGGTATTTTGAATGAACCTTTTTGATGTTTAGATCTGTACTGATGATGGTTTTATTGATTCTAATGTTTGAATTTGGTGGTGATGTAGGTTTTAGATATCCGTTGATAGCTTGTTGTGGACATGGTGGGAAGTACAATTTCAGCAATAATATAAGATGTGGAGCTAAAGTTATGGTGAAAGGGAAAGAGGTCGTGCTTGCTAAGTCTTGTAACGACGTGTCGTTTAGAGTTAGCTGGGACGGCATACATTTCACTGAAACGGCAAACAAATGGATCTTTCAGCAAATAAACAGCGGGGCGTTTTCGGATCCTTCTCTTCCCGTTAAGTTTGCCTGCACTACTAGATAAAAGAAAAATCATATGACCAAAGTGTCCCTTGTGGATGGGGACTAATAAAAGCTATTGCCTATTTGGAATATTTGTTTTTGGGTCAAATTGTAAGAAAATTCTCATGAAAATGAAATTGCAACTACCTGTCATATTGTATTTGTATTTGCTTATTCTTTTTTAGAATGAAGTGACACGTATCCAATGAAATTCATTAAAAATGTTAGAGATATTAATTAGGTTTTGATTAATCGCAGAACTTGATTTTATATTGATAAACATTTGGAACAGAAGTTGAACCCTGTTTTAGGTCGGTAGAACATACATACTCTCGAAAGCAATAAACGAACATGATTCGGAAAGAGAAATTTGAATTCGAACATAAACCGAAAAATATTCAAAGGGTCCTAAATATTAGAGTAGAAACTTTTAATTCAAAACCAATTGACAATAACTAAAAAAATTTATATTGTATATTTTATATATTAGTCAGGATCTTGTCTAACTTCCAATATGAGATATTGTTATTCTTAATAGATTCGTTTAAAATAATAGTGTTTCTACCCATAAATCTTGGTGTTTTCGAGCAAGGATGGATCAATGGACCAAATTTGGATCAGGACAAAGTGTTAATCCGATACCATATTATACTATACGTACTATTTAAGTCAACTTCTAATATGGAATATGAGTATATCCTAATACTAAATCGGAACTCAATCCAAATTTAAAGAAAAAATTCATCTTTGATCTTTTAAACCTGATCCATATAAGTTGTGAGTATGGACTATTTAACAGGAAACAACAGTCATCATCACCAATTCGAAACAACGATCTCAATGACTGTTGAGAAACTCTTGGCATATATGCCATAGTGAAAATAAGCGTTTTTTTTTGTCAACAGCTGTAAAAAAAAATCTACTGTTTTTATGAGTCAAGAGATGAATGGATTACTAATGAGATTATTGCTTTCGCTTCCCCATACGATATATACACTAGAAATAAAACCAACCCAACTCGAAAACATCTCTGACTCATTTTTTGTTTTGATCCCATTTTTCTCTAATTGCCAAAATAAGTGATTATAATGCTAAAAAGACTAAATACACACTTATATTAACTTCTTACCAATCGCCACATTGACACTCATTTTTTTCTTATTATTGTATCAACAACATATGCTTTCGTCCTCTCCACTTCACCTAAGACCCATCTATATTCAGAAAGGTTAATCATGTCATTCACGAAAATTATTAATTATATTTATTCCACCTTAACTAAAGCCACGAATCACCTTGGGGATGTTAATTATATAATGAACCACACATAATTCGCCACGTGGAAAATATAAAAGAGCGTGGACTATACCGTCTTCTTCCAGTCTGGCTGCTTCCACGAGGCCTCTTTACAATAAGTCAACTCCCACAATAATACCGTACATCGCGTCACACCTGATTACAGCTTCTCAACTATGTTCCCATCTTCTTCTTCTTCTTCTTCTTCGTATTTGTTTTTAATTGTTTTTATTTGATTATCAAAAACTCGTGAAAAACTATATAACATATCTCAGACTCAGACCCTATTAGGAAAATAAAAATTCTCAGACTTGATCGAATTTTTCGAAGAAGACGACGAAATTTGTTTTTTAGATTTTTGTTTTCTATATTCTCCCTCCTGGTGGTAAATTTTTATTCTTTAGTTTGCATTAATAAACGTACGTATATCACATATCTTTAATTCTTTGTTGCTTGATCCAATTATTTAAGTCTATTTAAATTCTCGTTTTAACGTGTCTTTCTGTATTATCTTGTTAACCCTTTCTTATATCTGATTCTAGAAATTTTCATCTCTTTATAAGTTTCGTTTCTTTGCCCAGATTAAGTTCATATAAGTAACTAGAGATGATGTTTTAAAAGTAAAGAAGAGTTCATAACTTGTGAATTCTTCTTTGTTCTTATTTTGTTTGATTACGCGTTACCGGCGTACGTAATTTATTTATTACAAAGAAAGCTCAAATTATATACATATATATTTTGAGATATATACATCTTTTTTTATTTTTAATCTTTCTTGACCAGAGTTTCAATTAGGTTTGTTTGTATCTTTCTTACTGTTTAAGCAAAATCACTCTCAATTTTGTATTTTTTCTTTCCTCTTTTACTTTGATGTCAATATGAGAATTTGATCTGAATCTACAAAACCTTCCTTTTTTTTAATACTATTTTTACTTGATCATGCAGATATTTAAAGTCTGGGAGACTTAGGTGATATTGGTCAACTTAACCAGTTTCAGAACATGGCAAACAACTCATTACGTTGGTTTGTGGCTTTAACCAGATTCTTTGACTCTTTGAGTTTCATTATGAAAGAGATGATGATTAGTGATTTATAATTATCCATTTCTTTTTGCAGTTCGATTAGTAAAAAACCGAATGACGGTATGATGCTCATAATAGCGATTTTCGCGGGAATAGTTATCGGATTTCTATTAGGAATATCTTTCCCTACATTGTCACTAACTAAGGTATAAGCTTTTTAGATGTTAGTTTCTTTCAAACATTAATGTTTTTGGTGTGATTTTTGTAAAAATGTTTATTTTATATATTTTTTTTTTGTCAGATGAATTTTCCAGCAAGCATACTTCCTTCTGTTGCTAATGTTTATATAGAAAATGAGAAAGCAGAGAATTCACCTAGGAGAAGTCCAAAAATTGAGTTTAATTCAAGTGGTCCAGCACATCATAAGGCATGTTTTTTTTTTTGTTTCTCCCTTGTGAACATATATATATATATATATGACTCATCTTGTGGGATAAGTTTACAAGACTTATTGTTTGGATATTGTGCAGATTTGGGTTCCAACTAATCCTCGAGGTGCAGAGATGTTAGCTCCAAGTATTGTAGCAGCCGAATCAGATTTTTACTTACGAAGATTATGGGGATTGCCTAAAGATGTATAACATCATGTGGTTTTGTTTAGTAATCTTTAACTCAAATCTTTGATTAACTTGTCTCTGAATCTTGTTTTTTTTTTGTGTTTCTTTAGGATTTACCAGTTGTGAAGCCTAAGTATCTTGTTGCTTTTACTGTTTCTTATAAACAGAGAAAAAACATCGATGCTTGCATCAAAAAAGTATGTCTCTCTTTCTCTCTCTCTAGTGTTCTGTTTCCACTTTCTTCTAATCTTTCAGCAAAACCTATAAAAGCTAACTAAAGATATTTTACTCTCTCAATAGTTCTCAGATAACTTCACTATTGTTCTGTTTCATTACGATGGGAAAACCTCCGAATATGACGAATTTGAATGGTCTAAGCGGGCGATACATGTGAGCGTACCTAAGCAAACCAAGTGGTAATTAACAAACACTTCTCTTACTTACTACATGTTACAAACACTTCTCTTACTTATTTCTCCACTTTTCATTGATCTTAAGCTTTTAATAAAACTTTTGAATATGTTTTCATTTTGAAGGTGGTATGCTAAAAGGTTTTTGCATCCTGATATCATAGCACCGTATGAATATATATTCATTTGGGACGAAGATCTTGGTGTTGAAAACTTTGACGCAGAAGAGTAAGTACTCTGCTTCTTTTGATTATGTTATCTATCTCCAAGAAACTCAATCAGAAAATCCTAAAAACTGTTTCCTACATCATCGCAGGTACATCAAGGTAGTAAAGAAGCATGGTCTAGAAATATCGCAACCCGCTGTAGAATCAAAGAAATCAATTACATGGAAGATAACAAAGCGAATACCCGGAGTTGAAGTTCACAAGTAAACAAAATGAACTCTTAGTTTTAAACTGTTAAAGCCAAGGTTTAAAGTAAATAAATTAACTCAACTAAAAACGTGTTTTGTTCCAAATGCTTTCATCAGAGAAGTCGAAGAGCGACCAGGCCGCTGCAAAAATCCTCACCTACCTCCTTGTGCAGGGTATGGACCTCATTTGTCAAAACCAACAATTCATATACCTAAGTATTTTAATTTTCTTGATCTGATAGGTTTCAAACTGTTCGTTATTAGGTTTATAGAGATTATGGCTCCAGTTTTCTCAAGAGATTCATGGCGTTGCGTGTGGCATATGATACAGAATGACTTGGTTCACGGTTGGGGTCTTGACTTCGCTCTAAGAAAATGTGTCGAGGTTTAGATACAAATACAATCTCTTCACAAAAGCACATATTGTATATAATTTCACTATAAGAAAAAACATTGATTTCTTGATACAATAAAACAGCCTGCACATGAGAAGATTGGTGTTGTGGATTCTCAATGGATCATTCATCAAAAGATTCCTTCTCTAACTGGCCAGGTTATAAACTGATCCTTCTATACTCAAACTAGTTTAGTTACTACCTTCTTGGTTCATAAATTTTGACTATGAAGGTGATCTCTTTATACATTGATCAGGGAACTGCACAGGAGGGGAAAACCGCGTTCCAAGGGGTAATAGCTCAACTGCAACTATTTGCGTTATCGACCGAGTCTATTGTTGTTAATTTCTGAAATATATTACATGTTTTTGGTCAGGTAAGGGAGAGATGTAAACGGGAATGGACAATGTTTCAGAAAAGAATGACGCGGTCAGAGCAGAAGTATCTGAAAGAAATTGCATCTGCATCTTCAAATGCTACTCGTACATAAACCAAAAGAGCAGTGGAGGAACTGAAATAACAAACTTTAGTCTTCAGATAGCATTTCGAGTAAAAAGAGAAATAGAATGTTGATATGATGATTGAGCACATATCCAAATATGTATACACATACACACACACACACACCAATACACATTCTTTGAAAAGAACTAGATAGCTCTGTTCTAGAAACACTTGCAAGTCTTACAACAGTTAATAAAGTTCTTTTCAAACTCTTCATTTCTATATATACAATTCTTATGCAAGTACCCGGCAAAAGATACAAAGGAAGATGAACAGCTGCGAAACTCAATTCTTGAAAGTGTTATACTCTTTAGGAAGCATATCGAAAAGATCCCTACAAATCTCTTAGGATTCAAGAAATGAACAAAACTCACTCTATATCATAGTTGATGAGTAAACAAATATTGAAACGTTTCAATCAAGAATAAGCACCATGACTCCATGAGACCCTAAAATCCCTAAACCAAAATCACTGGTACAGATACTATGAAGTAAATCGAGCTTTTCATTTCAAATTCGAGTGAAAAATCAAAACTTTAATGGAGGGGAAGCACAGAAAAAAAAAAAAAAACGCCGCCGCAAAAAAATCAGAAGTCTTATTATATATAGTAGTGTCCGTTAGCCCGGAGCGGATATCCACTTTTTTTGGTATCCGCATCCGTATCCGTATCCATATCCGTTTTATCCGTAATTTATTATTCGTATTCGTATCCGAAAATTTTGGATATTCGTTATTCGGATATCCGTTAAAAATTCGAATATCCGCGAATATTCGTGGATATCCGTAAAATAAAAAATAAAACAAAAATTATGTATTTTGAACTTAAATACAGCATATTTTGTATAAAATACCTTATATTTGGACAAAAATACCGGATATCTAAATACCGGATATCCGTGAAAAACAAATATCCGTTTTAAAATTTAGCATAATCCGTATCCGTATATAATAAATGATATTTAGTAAAAAGCGGATATCCGTTATCCGTTTAAAAATTTAGCACTATCCGTATTCGTATTCGTATCCGTTTTCTTTGTTATTTCACTATTCGTATTCGTATCTGTTTGTCCGGATATCCGTTTTTTTGGAGCGGATTCGGATACGGATACGAATATTCGCGGATATCGGATAATAATGTCAGGCCTAGTGTCCGTTGTCTTCTCCCATCATCATCCACCACATTTTAGCTCCCTAACCAACCGGTATATTACAAACTTTTAAATCTCCGGCTATGTAGTAAACCAGAGGTTAACTTTGTATCATACGCCGATCGTCGGGAAAAGCCCATAAACCGGAGTATTAACTTAAAAATATCAGTATAAATTGTCAGCTTTAACGACAGTATCAATATCACACAACAACCAATTCAAGAAATTAAAAGGAGAATTACAAAACCACTAATTCATGGATAGGAGTGCAAAAATATGAATTTTGATTTTTGAGTGGGAAAGATGATAAAAAAAAAATAACAGGTTTTTCTAAGAAATTTAAGTGTGTCCCATTACGTGGTTTTACAGCACGTGACGATTGTGGGCTATTTTCTAAAAATGGGCTTTGCTTAAGTAAGGTCCATCTATATGGAATCTTCCTAATTTGTTTTACTTTTTTTTCCACAAATAGAATATAAATTGATTAAACTAAATCTTTACAAAGAGAGTGACTAAACCAAGGATGCTTCAATACAGTTTCAGTGTAATATAATTTATCAATAGAACCAAATTTAGCTAATGAATGTGCTACACTATTACATTCTCTTTTGGTGAAAGTAAAATAAACTTGAGACAATTTTGAAGACCAAACTCTTATATCACTTAATAGGTTTGTTAGTGAAGCATTTAGGAGTTGACCATTAACTGTTTTGATTAGAACTTCACAATCGCCTTCAAAAACAATTGATTGATATCCTCTGATCCATGCTTGTTGTATCGCGATTAAAAGACTCATTGTTTCAGCCTCTAGAGGAGATCCTGCATGACTTAGTCTTGTTGCACCCCATACTACAGCTTCACTTTGATTATTTCGAAATATCCACCCGCTTGTTGCCCGTTTTATGGTATAATCATAACTCGCATCAAAATTGCACTTAAGAGACGGATATGCAGGAGGTAACCAAGTGGTAGTGTTCGCTCTTGATGCAGAGGGTGTTGCTACATAGGTTGTCAAGTTACTGATCCATTCCTTTGTATCCGACTTTGCTTGTAAAACTATTTTGGTTACACTCTCACGGAAATTATCAAAAACCTGATTGTTTCTTGCCTTCCAAATACGCCATAGTAGGAAAAAGGTATCAGAGAATCAAAAAGTTGATTAGTTTGGGAAGAGAAAGAGATTATTTGAGAGATACATTCCTCTGCAGTTGATGGTAATTGGTTTATATTTAAGGAATTATTGGCAGCTAGTTTCCATGTCATTTGAGCAAAAGGGCATGAAAATAATGCATGTTGAATTGTTTCCTCTGTTTGGTGGCATCTTGGACATAAAGCATCAATATTCATGCCTCTTGTCCTTAGTCTAGTTGTGGTTGGTATAGCTCTTGATACTATGTGCCAGAGGAAGTGTTTAATCTTCGGTAGTAGCCGTAGTTTCCAGATCTTGTTCTTGAGTTCCACTGATCCGTGTGGTATATTTGGGACTACACCTGGGTCGAAAGGATAATGTGTGATAAACCAGTACCCAGATTTAACCGAGTAGTCACCTGATCGTGTGTAGTTCCAGATGAGTTTGTCCGGTTGCTCCACTTGAGATAAGTATATGTTTTGGATTAAATCATGTTCCTGAGTGACCAAGGAAGAAATTTTTTGGTAGTTCCAAGTTCTAGTACTGCCATTTTTGGAAATTATAGACTCTAGTGATGCAGGACATTGTGGAGATAGTGTTTGAACTACTCTAGGTGGATGAGTATTTATAAAATTTTCAACACCTAAACGGATAGTGTTACCATCTCCCACAATATAACGAGTTCCTTTCTTAAGAAGATCTAATCCAATTAAGATTGAATACCAACCCTAGGACTGGTTCTTTCTTGCTCTTGCATCCAAAATATTATCATCTTGGTAATATCGGTTTTTCATAATCCGAGCAAAAAGCGAGTTAGGGTATTGAATAAGCCTCCATGCCTGCTTGGCCAAGAGGGCATCATTAAACTTTGCCAAGTCCCTGAATCTCAAGCCACCTTCTTTTTTTGGATAATGCATTTTTTCCAAGCGATCCATGGTATGCCACGTTCATTTGAACTCTTCTCCCACCAATATTGCATTAATAGAGATTCTATTTCCGATGTGATTCCCAGTGGTAATTTGAAACTGGACATAGCATAAAACGGCATTGATAGACCCACTGAATTAAGCATGATATCTTTACCTACAGGAGATAAGGTCTTAGCAATCCAAGTGGATGTACGTTTTTTTGACTCTATCAACAATATATTCAAACATTTCTTTCTTCTTGCGACCAAACTGTTCAGGGAGTCCAAGATACTTTCCTCCCCCTCCGTGATTTGGGATGTCAAGAATAGTTTTCAGTCGACTCCGAGTGTTCCCAAAAACTTTACTTCCAACAGTGATCATCGATTTGGTGGTATTAATCTTCTGACCAGAATAGTATTCGTAAATATTAAAGATATCTTTCAAGGCCTGGCAGTTTTTCCTATTGGCTTGACAAAAAAAATAAACAGTCGTTCGCAAATTGAAGATGAGTGATGCTTGGAGCACCATTACCAATTCGGATACCTCGGAGGATACCTTCGCGTTCACTTGTTAAGATTAAGTGGCTTAGGATATCAGAACAGAGGATGAATATATAAGGTGAAAGAGGTGTCTAATACCTCTTGTGGGTTTAATATGTCCATATGGAGCGCCATTAATCAATACAAAGTAGTTCACTGAAGTCACAACCGCCATGATCCAGATTATCTATTTATCACAAAAACCAAATAGTTTCAAGTTGTTTCATCAACACGGTCATATGCTTTGCTTACATCTGTCTTCATTGCCATATAAGTCTGTGATATCCGTTTTCTGATTTTTAAGGAATGCATGACTTCATGCGCAATCATCACATTGTCTTGAATTAGTCGTCCTAGAATAAAGGCCGCCTGTGCATCAGAGACTATGTCATTAAGATGTGATTTTAGTCGTTGAACCAAGCATTTTGACACAATTTTATAGAGGACATTGCATAGAGATATTGGCCGATAATCTGAGAGAGTTTGGGGGTTATCAATCTTTGGTATCATGCAAATGTTGGTGTGGTTAATACTATGTTTCATTAATTAAGTCTCAAAGAAGTGATCAACTTCTTAAATTACTTGTGGACCAACTGTATCCCAACAAGCTTTATAGAACTTTGCTGTTAAACCGTCTGGACCCGGAGCTCGGTCATCACCTATCGAGCACACTGCATTGTAGATCTCTTCATTACTATAAGCTTTTGTCAAACTTTCATTTTCTTCCTCCGATACTCTAGGTTTAAAGTCGGCAAAAACTGATGGGGAGACATCATGTTTCGTGGTTGAGAAAATATCTGTGAAAAAGTTTTGAGCATGCTCTCCAATTTCCTTATCCCCCTGATATACGTTCCCTTGATCGTCAGATATAGAAGTGATCCAGTTTTTAGCAAAT
The DNA here is from genome assembly GCF_000633955.1 of Camelina sativa. Classification (NCBI taxonomy): domain Eukaryota; kingdom Viridiplantae; phylum Streptophyta; class Magnoliopsida; order Brassicales; family Brassicaceae; genus Camelina; species Camelina sativa. The sequence goes on along the minus strand of NC_025690.1, from coordinate 3,243,427 downwards.
CTAGTTTTAGCACAAGCATGAAAGAAACTTGTGTTTTGGTCTCCTGCACTCATCCACTGGTTTCGACTTTTTTGTTGCCAATGTTTTTCTTCATCACCATAAGCCTTTGTCAATTCATCCTGCAGGTGAGGAATTGTTCTTCGCAAAGTTGGATTTAAACTCTCCATAGTATAATTAAGTCGTGCTTGAATTGTTACGATTCGTTGTTCTGAGTTTAAATGGAAGTCACACTTGAGTTTTGCCATACTCTGCCTGCAGTTTTTGATACGTTCATTGATGGACATATCATCACCAGTATTGCTAGCTAACCAGCCATCTTTAACTACCTCCTGGAATTTAGGTATATCCAATAATGGTTTGTCAAACTGGAAGATCCATCGTTAATACCTGACAAGATCGTTTAGATCAAGTAAGATCGGTTTGTGATCTAAGCCTCCAAATTCCAAAAAATGAACCTCTGCATTTGGGAAAATAGCAGCCCTTGGAGAGTTAAACATTGCCCTATCTAGACAACATTGGATCGTATGGGAGTAACGTTCTCCAACCCATGAGAAAGTGTTTCCTCTTGAACGAACATTTTGAAGATCACATATGGAAATCATATGTCTAAAATCTCTGAAAGTCCATTCATCACGTAGTGGTCCACCAATCTTTTCTTGATTAGAAGTGATTTCATTAAAATCTCCAATTAGTAACCACGGGTCATTGCGAGTAAGTGATAGATCTTCAAAATGTTCCCAAAGTTCATACCTTTCACTAGGATTAGGATTGTCTATACACACAAGACAAGTAAAACATAATACTATTATGATGGACTGATACATCAATGAGTCTCTCATCCTAATTTGTTTTACATCAGAGTGATTTCTAACGTAAAAGAACGCCAGAGTTTTATTTCTAGTTCACAAAATTTCAGCTTCCTTCAAATGTTAACTATGAAGCATCTTGGAACCCTAAAATATGTTCTTCAAGTGATAAGAATGTAAATATTTATTTCACAATGAAAGTTTGGCTACACAATTAAGCATAACCATGGAAGCATACCACATTCTTGTACCAAATCATCAAAATTCAAACCATTAGCATAATGATAATGGTAGAAGACAATTTGATGCAAGATAAAAACGAATCCCTAAAGAGAGCCTGGAAATCCAAACAACAATGAAAAACATGACAAAGATGCAAAGCGATTGATGGAGTAGCAACGAAGCAGTCCGTTCAATGGTAGCCCGAGACTAGCAAGTGACTGTGAAACCACCAAGCTTAATGAGGCAGGCAATGCTTACTCAATCTACTAAGTCCATCCTAAGCCCCCTTTGGAGTCAGTAGCACAGAGCCTAGCAACTTCACATCCGCAAAAAGCCATACTAGCACCAGCATCTCACATGATCAAACACCAAAAACACTTTGAGATTTTTCGAAGCTTGAAACTAGGGACACACTAATTCGAAGAGGCTGGAACAAAGGCCGAAGACATTTGCGGCGAAGGAAACCCTAAACTTGAGCGCTAAGGCGAAAAACAGGTGTGACATGTTAAGGAGATGCATGTAGATACAACTAGCTACCGCGATGCAAGGAGGCCTCAAACCCTTGATCAAGCAGAGCCAAAAACTCCCTCCAAAACGAAACTCACATGTTACCTGCAGAAGCAAAACAAGTCTTGGAAAACACCTTTGGCTTGGGAGGTGAGCTGAGGAATGAAGTCGAATGTGACTTGAAGAAGTTAGAGAAGCCAGCCCTATAAGACAAGCCACAACAAATGACAGACATATCTAGCCCAAAACCCCCAGTGAAGATAGAAGCAGAAGATCGAAACATCCAGAGGTTGATTGCAAAGCACTAACAACCTGGCCTAATGCATCAAACACTCGACAGAGGCAAAGCTTACTTCGGTAAGCTAAAGAGCCAGGGAAACCAACGACTACTAACACAGGGCGGGAGAAAAGACACAGAGGGTGAAGACAAGTGGTAGCCGGAGGGAAAGTGTGACAACCCGTCCCGTGGACCTCACTAGACCACCGCTAGCCGCCCCAACGGACACCAAGCTGGTCCTGGAGGGCATCGATCCTAACCCCTCACTGTGGACATCCAAATCCACCAGTAGGTGACAGTTTGTCCTGTGGAAAGGTTGTTAAAGGGTGGGGACCAGGATTCGAGTAACGCCTGGCGCACCAATAACCTACAAATAGATTTGGATGTCCACAGTGAGAGGTTATGATCGATGCCCTGCAGGGCCAGCTTCGGGTCCGTTGGGGTGGCTAGCGGTAGGCTAATGAAGTCCGCGGGATAGATTGTCACACAAAGAGAACCGAAGCATCCCTGCGCCTGACAGAGAAACATAGCACCTTTGGACCACCACTGTAGAAGAGCCACCGCACGCCAACAGGAAGGAGAGGTGAGCTAATAGAAAACCCCACCCCCACCAAACCACTCGCCAGAGAAGAAACCAAACCGCCGCTTGAGCGTAGGTTAAAATATTAATGATGTTAAAATATATGTAACAAAAGATTTTGATCATTATCTGTTTGGTATAGGAACGTAGCCACGTCTCCCTTATCTTGTGAGGTGAGTTTTTATTTATCAAACTCTAATATAGTTTTAGCTAGAAATAATAAAAAATAAAAATAAACGATATAGTGAAATCTCATATTATTGTTATATTTTCTTTATTTTGAAGATATCCCTTATTAATTTGAATCTGACAGATGATTTTTGGAAGAGATTTATAAAGAGAATGACAGATGATTTTTGGAAGAGATTTATAAAGAGAATGCAGAAATCAGAGAGAGATTCAATAAACCTTGAAGGATTAAAGAAAATGTTTGACATGTTGTTTTTCCGTCAATCCTCTAATAGTGTGAATAACTGAGTTTCATATTCTTGTTTTACTTATGCTTTTTAGGTTTCTATTCTGAATTTAGTTTTTTTTATGGTTGGTTTTTTCTATTAATTTTTATTTTTTCATTTTGGAATATTTTATTACTTAATAAAGTTAGTTATTTCTTTCACTATTTTTTTCCTATATTTAATAGATGGAAGTTTTAAATAAAAAATTATAATTTAACAAATCATGTGCCGAACAAAAATATAGAAAATACTGTGATTCTTATTAATGTTGCAAAATTAAGTAGAACTAGGCAATGAAATTTATGATTATATATTATTGTAATAATGCAATATAATAAAAATTGCAGTGGCAATATTTGCAACATTTTTAGTTGTGAGCATCTTCATAAAATATATGCGATGTGCATATATTTAAAAATAATTTACTACAAGTTTGTAACATTTTTTGCTTCATATTTTACATATCATTTATTTACGAAAATATATAATTGCATTAGACCGTAGTGATTATACCACTAATTTGCTGTATAAATATTGTTGCATTAATACAACACACATTGCAATATATTACTTCGTTGCAAATTTGTAATAATATATGCTATATTTTTTTGTGACAATAATTTGTAACAAATGGAAGTTACAAACATACATCACAATTATACAACAAATTTATTACAAGAATAATGTTGCATTAATATAACAACATAGCAAGAAGTCTATTTATTAGACATTTTGCAATATATGTGCAACAAATACCAATTTGCAACCCTCAATAGAAAATGTGTCACAGATTTATTGCATTTTCAAATTTACAATAAAATATGGAGTTATTGCAAAAAATTTAGTGTAGCTATGACACTATTTTTTTGTAGTGTAAATTTCAGGCAAGCCGACGCCTTTTCTTCTACAGATGGAGCCTCCGATGAACCAAACCACAAAGCTCCGGTGTCAGACTCGTCAATTCGCCTACCGGAAAGAGCCTAACCGCGTAGCGGGGAATCGAGGACCCTCTTGCGATCATGGCGAGGAGCGCCGATGAACGGAGAGGGAAGACGCACAACAGATCTGTGGTCCAAGCGGCGGAGGTTTTGGGAGAAAAATCGCATGCGCGTATACCACACGCGCCCGATTTTATTTTTTTCTGTTCTTCAACTGTATCATGATTGGAAGTGATTTTGGCATCTACATAGATCTGTCTTTATAAAGGAATTGTGGTGATGCATGCTAGAGAAATGAAACTCCACAAGACCCCATTTATTTTAGGGTGTGTTAGTGTTTTTATACATTTTAGAAACATAATTAGCAGAAAGGTACATACACTATTTACAATTGAAAAAAAAATTTGTGAGATAGAGATTAGAGATAGAGATTAGGTGATTAGGAGATAGAAATTTGTGAGATAGAGATTAGGTGATTAGGAGATAGAAATTTGTGAGATAGCGATAGAAATTAGAGATTGAGATTAGAGATAGAGATTAAGTGATTAGGAGATTAGGATAAAAATTTGTGTATAAGAGATAAAAATTTATGTGGGAAATAGTGATTAGGTGAATTTTACTTAAAGATCTTGGACGAGCGTTTAGGACAAGAAATAGGATAGAGGGAAGAAGAGGAGAGAGGGAAAGAAGAGGATTAATGAGAGGGAGACGAGAGAGAGAGTGGGACGGAAAAAAGTGATTATGCCTAAACATTTTTTTTTTTTTTTTTACTTCTTTATTATATTTCATATAATTTTAAAATAAAAATACTGGCTAATTAAACTTTGTTTTCTAAAAACTATTTAGATATATAAAAATCTATGTTTTTTCTTTACAATTTGATATGCATCTTGTTTGATGATTTTATTTGATAATGTTAACATTTTTTTTTCAAATTATGTATCCGTACACTTTATTAAATGTACAGATGTCAGTACACATTATTAAGTATACAGATGTTTGTACACATAATCAAACGTACAAATGTAATTTGTTTAATCTGTACATTTAAAGATATGTACAGACATTTATACAATTAATAAGGTGTATAGACATCTGTACATTTAAAATAGTATACAAATAATATAATATATTTTTTAAAAATAAAAAATTTATATCAAATTGTAAAAAAAAATATATAGATTTTTTTTTGTATCTAAAAATTTTTCTAAAAAAATTATATTAACAATTATTTGAAAAATTAAGAAAAAGAAAAAAAAAAAGAGTAATGGAATGAGATTTAAATCTGCAGGCTATTGAATGGCAAAAAAAAAAAGTGGAAAATTGGCAAAAAGTAGTCAAAAGCTGTTTCTCTAATTGTATTAGTTTTCTAATTTTGTTTCAAAAACTATCATTCCGCCAAATTACCCTTTATTATATATGGAATTGAGAACCAAACATTATCGTATTTGGAAATGAAACATCACACATAATTTAAAACAGCATATATAATATATAATATATAGGGACAATGTTGGTTGTGATGATGATGATGATGTTGATGTTGATTAAGCTTTGAGGACGTGGTCTTCCATGTCAGCAACCATGCTCTTAACGAACTGCATGTAGCTGCCTGGTTCTGGGAAGGCATCGTTGCGCTTCTCCCATATCATAGTGATCTTGCAGGTGCAATCATCTTCAGACTTTGGTATAAATTGGAAGTAAGCGTCATACACCTTAAACTGCTCCATCACGTGACCTTCCAGTCCTATAATCTTCATTGTCATATTCTCATCGTCCATCTCTCTCCTCTCCTTAAATATCTCTTGCTTTCCATCTTTGAACATACATGTCACATTTGGGTCATATTCTTATGCATGTAATTAATTATGATCACATATAATTTTCTGCGAAGTAATGTTCGGTTTTAAATTGTTTTGTATAGGTTTGTTTATACATAGAGATAGTGATGTTAATATGGGCAGACTCGGCCCGTTTAAACCCGGTTCGTTTAAGCCCTTACCCATTTAAACCTGAACTCGTTTAAACCTGAACCCGTTTAAACCCGTGAAACCTACAATTTAACCCTTAATGCCTGTTTAAGCTATTTTTTCTTTTAATACTAAATAACTGTTTCTAAAATCCTAATGATTGGCCACCTCCTTTTTTTCTTCACCAGCCACCAGCATCACCAGCCAACTCACCTTCACACAGTCGCCCTAATTACTAATCATCTTACTCATCATTGTATCCCTATGGTGCTATGTGTCAAACTTTAAGAATCAAAACGGTGATAATGGAGGAAGCAGCGAGGTTCGGGAGGGAGTTGGTGAGTTTAGAGGAGAAGGCGATGAAGTTCAGAGGCAGAGGCAGATGCAGCGAGATTCGGAAAAATAGTTGTTTGGAAAACCCTAATCAACGATAGATCATGTCCGGATAAGGATAACTAAATATTTATATGTCAAACTTAACTCGAGTTTGCATGAATTTTTGATTTGGAAGGAACCCAAAAAAAGAAAAAGAAAAAAAGAAGGTACTACCTAAGGTGTAGTTCCAAATCTTGATGCTCCCATGAGAGTCCCATTCGCCGTCGTGAACATTAACACCTTGGATGTGGTGACCAATAGCGTCAGGAAAGAGATGGTTCTCGTTCCTCCACCTCTTGTAGTGTTTCTCCGCCGTTCCTTTCAGCGGCACCTCCGTCACGTATGTTCCCGACGTCGCCATTTCTCTCTCTCTCTCTTTGTATTTTTGTGTGTGTGTGTGTGTGTTTTATTTTGGTTGTTGAAATAACACTTGTTGTCGCGTGTCTTGGTTTATATAGAGAACGTGACTGTAAGAAAATGGTTATACGTTTATTTCAATCCCTTTTGATAGTCAATACTAGAAGCTTCTCTTCTTCATTTGATCCCTTTGTGTTCAATCATTGTTTAATGGGTAATAATAGCATTGGCATATATGACTTTTAGTCGAGTACTGAGCTGTGATGTTGTGTCATCACTGATTCACTAGTCCTCATTTTAGCATTTATCGCCATAATAGATAATGTTTGACAAAAATATAATATAAAGTACTAAGTAGACGAGTGTGGATATTAAACACAACTGTCATGTTGTAATCCAAATTCAAATTTAATAGCGTGCAAGTTATATGAAACAATTGTATAATTTTAAATTACTATTTTTAATAATTTAAAGATTGAGCTTGTGAGATTGAGATTGAATAATTTTATAAAAAGAGAGAAAATAGAAATAGATGTGAGATCTGCTGTGATATAATTCCTGGCTGGGTGATGCTTTAAATAATTGGGATGTGGGTTTGTTGTAATTGTTGGCCAGATTGCATTAGTCTTCTTTGTTTGCCAGCGAAGACATGGTTTATGCATTAAAACGTGGTTTCTACATCTCTGTCAATCATTTGATAGTGCATTCCAGAAGCCTTCCCTTCTTCATTTTGCCGACCTACACCATTTAGTGAAGCAATAATTTTGGGGGTCATACCAAATCGAACCTTGTCCAATTGGTTTTGTTACCGGTTTAGCCTTTAATGCTTGAGGCCAAGTGTTCGACTCGTATTTGGTACCAAAAAGTGCCCCTCTCTCTCTCTCTTTCTCCTCCACAAAACCATAACGTCGTTGTCACATTGCTACATAATATCGGGGGTCATAGAAGTGAACTTTCTTTATTCGGTGAACTAATCCCAAACTTGCTGACCACGTTTTTAAAATGGGTAGTTGGCCCTTTATTCTTTAGAAGATAAATCATGCCCCAAATACAATTTTTTTTTCTTTTTTTGGAACATAGTAATATATAGATCTATATAACGGATATGAGGGCTACACCAATTGCGTTACCCCTCTCCATACACGTGCCTGAGTATTGAATGGAGCTGAAACGGTTCCATACGTTCGTATCAATAGTTCTAGCCAGTTTGGTATGTAAAATGGGAGTCTCTCTGTGACGCTTTGCAGTACGCTCTCTCCACAAACTATGAACCGTTGCTTGGAATACATACCTTAACGTGAATGTATGTATTGTTGGCTGAGTGGCGTCACGTAATAGAGGAGTGATTGAGCTCCATTTTGCTGTATAACTAACGGTTTTGAAGATGATCTCTTGTCTCCACTCTTTCTCCACAAAAAATGCAGCTTACTCGAACTCCCACGTCTCAGTTACTAAATGATCATGAATATAGCCAAGTTAGGAATACATATCGTCGAGTGGAGAAAGAGAACCATACTGCTTTGCTTTGTACCAGTCAAATATCAGATTGATTACTCGTATCAGATTCCTAACTATATATATGAAAAATCTATATATAATAGCAAATCCATTTTTAGGTGTCAGTTTTTTTTATGAATGTAAAATTATATTCAACGTAACCCAAAAAACGTCTTTGATACACTATATGCAGCTTTTTGCATGCAGAAAGAAAATTGAAAAAGCTAAACTTTGTAATATAACAGAGAATTTTTTTTTTATTATCTTATCTAATAGTTTAGATTTATTAATGATCTCAAAAATTGTAAAGGTTTTTTCTTCCGACAATTGTATTTCTTCATCGTCATATCCCCATCTTTCAATGTTTGTACATCTTATTTTTCAAACATTTTTGTTTTATACCTCTTTGTTTGTATATATTTAAATTTTTATGAACCTTGAAAACAAGTTTCGAGTTTTGGTTTTTCTAAATATTGTTTTAAAGTTTCAAGGTAAAAAAAAGACAATGAATTGTTTCCGTGACATTGATTCATTCATATTCGTTGAAAGTTGGAGTGTTTTATTTAACCTTTCTGAATGTCAAAAGCATTTTCTAAATGTAAATCTCTAAGACCATCATTAGTGGAGCAACCTTACATGGTTACTCTCATCTTAAATAATAATATAATTAATACTAAATTAATTAAAGCAATTCTAAGAGTACTTAACCAAAATCATCCATTACTAGAGAACCCCATTGATGGTTTCTCAAGCATTTAGACTAAATTAACCAAAACCCTTGTTCCATTGTTCCATAGCTAATTCCATTTCCAACCCATCAATAAAAATCAAAACTTTCAAAATCAAATTACCAAAAAAATGTAATTTTTAGTTGCTTTGAAACATAAGAAATCAAAAGTATTGTAACAGATTCAAAACCTTAGTTCGTTTGTAGAGAGGAGATCAAAGAGAAGAATCCACGAGCTTGGAAATGGTTAGACCAAATAAAACTTATTGTTATATGTCTTAGTGGCAACTATGTAGATACAAGATAATCTTTTTGATGATTCCAAAGTTACACACAGAGACAATAATACTAATTTGCTAAATGTGTTTCTAATAGAGTAGGAACTAAACTCACCTTGATTCTTGCAACTGCGGGAAGCGGTGACTTGATTGCTAATAACGACATTGCGGTTAAGCTGCAGTTACCAAAAATGAGCCATTTTTAACACACATTTCAGAATTAGCAAAAGAGGAGTTTTCAGACGCCATAGGTAAAGAGGGTACCTAAACATACCTAAACATACATACCTAAACATACATCCCTAAACATACATCCCTACACATACATTGATTGATACATAACTCTAAACCTAATGTCTTTAGTTTCACAAAGTGCTAAGATCTCACAAAGACAATTGGAATGGCGTTAAACAATTGCAGACCTTAATGTAAAAGTAGTCATCACATTAATACGCAGACATTTCTTGAAGAGAGGCACTACGAGTACAGTGGTTTAATAAGAGAGCTTGAGAGAAGTCTATAAGTACTAACCTGGTCATAAAGAACCTCTATATGTTGGACTTGTTGCAGAACATGAGTTGCCATCAAGTGGTTTAACGCAGACATCTCCACCATCTTAGTCTCCACCATCTTAGTCTTTATCTGTTGGGCTTGTTGCAGAACATGAGTTGCCATCAAGTTTACACGATCCTCTTAGGTTTTCTTCTCGGCGTAGCTACGTTAATAATGTCTTGGAAACGAGTAGCTCTAAGTTGATCAAACTGGGCAGTGACGGAATGAACTTTCTCACTCAAAATCAAAACCTGCAAACAATCAAAAATTATTGCGCTCTTGCATATATGATTTACCACTCAAGTCCCCTGCCTTAGGATTGGAATAAAAACACTCTATGATCTTTGGAACATTAGCTTGTTTGGAGAATGTTGGCTTTGCTTCGAATTAATGCTTTGCCCAAAAAAAAAAACAAAAAACATTCAAACATGCTAAGGCCACACTTGTAAACACAAACACATATGTTACCTGCAAAGGTAGTTGCCAACATTAACAGGCCCTACAATAACACTCTCGAGAAGTCTACATAGATCAGTTTCTATTCCAAATCTGTACAAGTACACCCAAAATCCCAAAGTTTCAATCTTTAAAATTGGTATCACAAATCATAATCAAGCATGAATCTACGCCTAATAAGTCATATCGACACAAACATTTAACCATTCTAACAATCAATCGAATTAATCCGATTCCCAACCATTTAAAGACCACCCGAGGCTAATTACACAAACATGCAATTAATTAGAAATGAGAAACAAACCTTCTCCCTCCGATTCGGAGGGACAAGGTTTCTATTGGCGGTTATGGACGGCGGCGGTTTCTCACTCAAAATCAAAACCTGCAAAAAATCAAAAATTATTGCGCTCTTGCATATATGATTTACCACTCAAGTCCCCTGCCTTAGGATTGGAATAAAAACACTCTATGATCTTTGGAACATTAGCTTGTTTGGAGAATGTTGGCTTTGCTTCGAATTAATGCTTTGCCCCAAAAAAAAAAAAAAAACATTCAAACATGCTAAGGCCACACTTGTAAACACAAACACATATGTTACCTGCAAAGGTAGTTGCCAACATTAACAGGCCCTACAATAACACTCTCGAGAAGTCTACATAGATCAGTTTCTATTCCAAATCTGTACAAGTACACCCAAAATCCCAAAGTTTCAATCTTTAAAATTGGTATCACAAATCATAATCAAGCATGAATCTACGCCTAATAAGTCATATCGACACAAACATTTAACCATTCTAACAATCAATCGAATTAATCCGATTCCCAACCATTTAAAGACCACCCGAGGCTAATTACACAAACATGCAATTAATTAGAAATGAGAAACAAACCTTCTCCCTCCGATTCGGAGGGACAAGGTTTCTATTGGCGGTTATGGACGGCGGCGGTTTCTCACTCAAAATCAAAACCTGCAAACAATCAAAAATTATTGCGCTCTTGCATATATGATTTACCACTCAAGTCCCCTGCCTTAGGATTGGAATAAAAACACTCTATGATCTTTGGAACATTAGCTTGTTTGGAGAATGTTGGCTTGGCTTCGAATTAATGCTTTGCCCAAAAAAAAAACAAAAAACATTCAAACATGCTAAGGCCACACTTGTAAACACAAACACATATGTTACCTGCAAAGGTAGTTGCCAACATTAACAGGCCCTACAATAACACTCTCGAGAAGTCTACATAGATCAGTTTCCATTCCAAATCTGTACAAGTACACCCAAAATCCCAAAGTTTCAATCTTTAAAATTGGTATCACAAATCATAATCAAGCATGAATCTACGCCTAATAAGTCATATCGACACAAACATTTAACCATTCTAACAATCAATCGAATTAATCCGATTCCCAACCATTTAAAGACCACCCGAGGCTAATTACACAAACATGCAATTAATTAGAAATGAGAAACAAACCTTCTCCCTCCGATTCGGAGGGACAAGGTTTCTATTGGCGGTTATGGACGGCGGCGGTTTCTCACTCAAAATCAAAACCTGCAAACAATCAAAAATTATTGCGCTCTTGCATATATGATTTACCACTCAAGTCCCCTGCCTTAGGATTGGAATAAAAACACTCTATGATCTTTGGAACATTAGCTTGTTTGGAGAATGTTGGCTTTGCTTCGAATTAATGCTTTGCCCCAAAAAAAAAAAAAAAACATTCAAACATGCTAAGGCCACACTTGTAAACACAAACACATATGTTACCTGCAAAGGTAGTTGCCAACATTAACAGGCCCTACAATAACACTCTCGAGAAGTCTACATAGATCAGTTTCCATTCCAAATCTGTACAAGTACACCCAAAATCCCAAAGTTTCAATCTTTAAAATTGGTATCACAAATCATAATCAAGCATGAATCTACGCCTAATAAGTCATATCGACACAAACATTTAACCATTCTAACAATCAATCGAATTAATCCGATTCCCAACCATTTAAAGACCACCCGAGGCTAATTACACAAACATGCAATTAATTAGAAATGAGAAACAAACCTTCTCCCTCCGATTCGGAGGGACAAGGTTTCTATTGGCGGTTATGGACGGCGGCGGTTTCTCACTCAAAATCAAAACCTGCAAACAATCAAAAATTATTGCGCTCTTGCATATATGATTTACCACTCAAGTCCCCTGCCTTAGGATTGGAATAAAAACACTCTATGATCTTTGGAACATTAGCTTGTTTGGAGAATGTTGGCTTTGCTTCGAATTAATGCTTTGCCCCAAAAAAAAAAAAAAAACATTCAAACATGCTAAGGCCACACTTGTAAACACAAACACATATGTTACCTGCAAAGGTAGTTGCCAACATTAACAGGCCCTACAATAACACTCTCGAGAAGTCTACATAGATCAGTTTCCATTCCAAATCTGTACAAGTACACCCAAAATCCCAAAGTTTTAATCTTTAAAATTGGTATTACAAATCATAATCAAGCATGAATCTACGCCTAATAAGTCATATCGACACAAACATTTAACCATTCTAACAATTAATCCAATTAATCCAATTAATCCAATTCCCAACCATTTAAAGACCACCCGAGGCTAATTACACAAACATGCAATTAATTAGAAATGAGAAACAAACCTTCTCCCTCCGATTCGTTAGGTTAGGACCTCGCCGTTAGCTTCAGGGCACAACCAGAAACCGCCGCCGTCCATAACCGCCAATAGAAACCTTGTCTCTCCGAATCGCCTCCGGGTAAACAACGAACAATCGCTTGTTCTCTCGCTGCTTCAGTCGACAGAGAAGAGAGAGAGAAAGACGGGAAGAAAGAAGAAGAAAATGGCGAAGAAAAAAAAATTCTCTTTTATATTTATGACCCATCCAATAATAAAAGGCCACGTACCGTTCTTAAAGGGTTGCTTCAATGCTTCCCACAGCAACGATTCTCTCCTCTTTGGACCCATTAATAGGTTTTTAATTCAATAATTGGGGCCCAATTACAAGAGTAACTCACAGAAAATCTCCCACTAATGATGCTCTAAAATTTGGTACTGAAAATTTGAGTTACTTTAAACTAACTAATTAGGTTTTGATTGGTCATATAAAAGTTGGTTGGATTAGTGAAAATGATCAATTTAGTAGAGAAAAAAAGAAATTTAATTAGAATAAATTACAAATCACCTCCTCGTGCGGCAATGCAGAGGTTGCATTTCGTATTACAAATCACCTCCTCGTTTTCAGACTTGGGTATAAATTCTAAGTGGAATTCATACACCTTGAGCCGCTCCATTACGTGACCTTCCAGTCCAATAACCTTCAGTGTCTTATTCTCATCATCTATCTCTCTCCTCTCCTTGAATACCTCTTGCTTTCCATCTTTACACTCATCAATTAAATTAATTTTGGGTTATATTCATTTGTAATGATGCAATATATTTCCAACATGCCACTAGTCAAACTTCTCACGTACATGGATGAATATTTATGCATGCATGTTATTACGGTCCAATATCATTTTCTATAAATTAATATACGGTTTACATAGGTGATGTTGGGATATCAAATCCCACGTCACATATGAGAAGATTAGAAAATTCATTTTATTAGTAATCCCCAAAATAAAAAGTTATACCCCAAGTGTAGTTCCAAATCTTGATGCCTCCGTGAGAGTCCCATTCGCCATCGTGAACAGTAACACTTTGCGTGATGTGGCTGATAGCGTCAGGGAAGAGATCGTGTTCGTTCTTATACCTCTTGTAGTGTTTCTCCGCCGTTCCTTTCAATGGTACCTCTGTCACGTATGTTCCCGATGTCGCCATATCTCTCTCTCTCTTGTTTTAAAGCTTCAACTTGTATTTTTTGTACTTTGTTTTGTTTTGGTTGATAATACTTGTTGTCGGGCGCCTTGGTTTATATAGAGAACCTCACAGTAAAACATAAGGTTTCTCTCTCTCGCTTGGTTTATTAATTAATTTATTTTTTTTCTGTCAAGGTTAAATTTTATACCAATTTTCCTCTCTCTTGTTTTAAAGCTTCCACTTGTGTTTTGTACTTTGTTTTGTTTTGGTTGATAATACTTGTTGTTGGGCGCCTTTGTTTATATAGAGAACCTGACGGTAAAAAACATGGCTTCTACCTTTCTTTTAATCATTTGATAGTACATGCTAGAAGCCTTCTCTTCTTCAATTTTCAACTTATACCATTTAGTGAAGCATTAATATTGGTGGTCATACCAAATCGTATTTGGTACCAAAAAGATTGGTTACGGTACTGGTTTAGCCCTTGATTAACGCTTGAGGCCAAGTTTTCGACTCGTATTTGGTACCAATAAGATGCCCCTCTCTCTTTCTCTCTTTCTCTTCCACAAAATCATGACGTCGTTGTCACACTGCTGCATAATATTAGGGGTCGTAGAAGGGAGTTTTGTTTATTTGGTAAACTAATCCCGGACTGGACGACTACGTTATTAAAGTGGGTAGTTGACCTCTATTCTTTGAAGATAAATGGGAAAATTCCATATAAATTCCCCAACTAAATTACCATAAGCTTTTTAATACCTCAATTAATTTTGTATCCAAAAAAATACCTAACTATTTTTTATGCCCAACTTAAATCACTAACTATGATCCAAATACTAATTTTACTATGCCTCTCTAAACGACGTTAATGACACTTAAATGATCTGTAACAGAAGTTAACTTTCAGTTTAGTATCTAACCACAGTTATGTCTAAATTTTTAATTTATATTCTTTTTTGACAAAAACACTAAATCTATAAATAATTTGAGAGAGAGGAATTGAAAACACAACATTCAAAGCAGTCAATATCATTTATAATAAGCAATAATATGAGTTTGAAATTGAAAATCAAACAAAAACAATATTTGGGGAGTTTAGAAACCATCACTGATACTACGTTTAAGAACAAATTAATAAAACACTACTTGGGTTGAGAGCCACCTCCTATCTCTCTTGACTTAGGTCCCCAACATTCAAATACATGATCACTAAAAGGACACATATACACGCCTTGACCTCTTGACACTGTCACCTTCTTACGAGCTTGTCCTCTTCCAGGAGGGCGTCCACGACGGCCACAACCACGTCCAGAAGATACACTAGATGACGACATTGTAACAAAAGGTGGAGGAGCAGTACATGAAACCAAAACAACGGAAGATTGGGCTTGATTAGGCATAGGTGGTGGAATGGAAGGTTGTGATTGACTAGTAATGCGCTTTCTTGGTTGATATGGGTTGTTGTCTCCAGCATCCTGTCATATTAAAGAAACTTACATGTAAAAAATCTCATAAGAAAAGTTCTCAACATGTTATAAAAGAGTAAGAACACTTACAAGTATCTTACGAGGCCTTCCACGTTTGCGTGATGGACCTTGTTTAACAAAAGCTTCATTTTTGCAAGTGGTACGATTATGTCCTACCTTCTTACAATTACCACATGTTACTATCCTGCCATCTCGAGTCACTCTTTTTGGATTGGAAGGACACTCATGTGCTGCCTTTATCCTGTATTTATTAGGTCTTCCTGGCATTTTTCTAAAACCTGGAACTCCAATTGGTGGTTTACCAGTTTTTTCCCAAAACTTTTCTCCATTAACTGGTTTCATGTTGCATTACACTCGACGCGCACTGACTCGATCTCACATGTCAGGAAGGAAGACGCTCCGTCTCACACGCTTGAGGAGATTCCCAAACCGACTCTTTACCTTGTTGTTTATGTTTTAGGGCTTTCCATGTTGGACTATATAAACATTTTGTTAAGTCTTTGCCCAGGACATCTTTTATCTCGTTTTTGTTCTTTTCCTAAAGGTTTTACCTAGGCACCTAAAACGTTCTCAGACTCTGTAATCTGATATCTTTGAGTTTATTCAGTTTTTACATTGGATCTCTTCTACAAAGTTGTTCATCCCATTTTTATCTATATAATGATGCTTGATTCAATATTTTCTTTGTTCGTATCGTTGATGATGATTTCTAGATCCGAGTAGTGTGATAGTTCTTGAGGATGAGATAGATTAGGTGGAGGATCTTAGTGTATTGGGTGTTTAAGTTAGATTTGTATGATTCCCTTTTGGACTAGAGTTAGAAATACTAGTTTCTCTCTGATCAATTGGAACTAGGTCTTAGACATTTCCGCACCCAAAAGATGTTTGATGAAATGTCCGACCAACTAGTGCCAGAGACTTATATTCCTAGCCTAAGAGATTAGTTGTTTAGGGTGTTTGTTGACGTGAATGAACTGGTTCATCATGCCTGCTACACCATGTTTCTCTAGCAAGAGCTAGGTTTGGAAGTGGTTGAGTCTGAGTAGCTTCTGTCAAGAGATTGGATTAGCTAATTCGTGATGTTCATTGTTTAGGGATAGTTTGCTTGTGGCATGTTAAATACTTTGTAGACTAGGATACTCCACCGACATCAATTACTCCCATCCTTAGGACTCTATCTTCCTAATTGATATTGCATTCCTGAGACCGTTTATGATCCTGCTATATAGTTCATGATGAGAATCATATTTGCTTTTTACTCATATTTACTTCTTCTCATACATTTTCGTTTCTAGTTTTGTAACTCATTTCTGTTTTGCATTCTGATCATTCTAGGATTGTTAGACAAACACTCTTTTGAATTGACTTGAATTGTGATTTCTTGATTGCATATTGATTGCTAGCAAAATCCCATTTGGATTGACACCTTAAGTACTACAACACATAAGGTTAATTGAACCTGCTAGGACAAACAAAAATCCTAGTATCAGCATCCTAGCTCTTCCTGTGGGCAAATGGTTGTGTTTCTCTTCATAAACTTTGACCATCCACTTCCGTATCGGTTTCTCTATGGAGCAATAGATCCTCCATTTACATTTCTCGTGTGTGCATATAGCTGCAAGCCTCTGAGGATGCCACTTATTCAACTTCACATCAAACTGTGTTTTCAAAACATACATTAATAGCTGATCCTTGAACTCATCCCGATTGCTAAATGTCTGCATCAACCATAAGTATGGAGGTTTTCCATAATCTCCTTTACTCTTTCCTATCAATGACCTTCCATAGTCATCCTTCTTATGCCAATTTGTCCATTCTTCATCAGTGTCTTCTGCAGAATCTGGATACTCACCAGGAGGAAGGTGTACCTCAGCCTCAATTTAACTATCATATCCATTTTCATCATCTACATTAGGCTGAGTAGCCACACCATGAACTGTAGTAGTCTGTTGTTCAGCTTCTGCAAACAAATCTGCAAACCGTGTATCAGCAGCTCCTTCAAGTAATATCTGATTCTCATCCTCAGCTCCTTCTTCCTCTAGGTCTTCTTTTTGACATTCTTCATCTCTCTCTTCTTCATCATTTTCTTCCTCTCTGTTTTCACCACCACTTTCTTCTTCATCTATGTCATCTTCCTCACTATCGCCTTCATCATCAGCCTTTTCACCATCATCCAAACATGCTCCAGTCACCAAATTCGCATCATTAATTACATTTGGTGGAGAAACACTATGTTCAACGTAGATGTAAACCTCTCCACAATCTTTTGCCTCTACAGCCATCTTCATAATCTCGTTATCCTTATCCTGCCATATCAATCTTAACGCTGACATATCCTCATTAGGTTCTATACCATACCTTCTCCACATTGCTAACAGTTTCTGGATTATTTGTGAAATCTTCAAAAATTGAGAATGTAAGCGAATCTGGATCTACCAGCATATTTGGTGCAGTCGAACCACCTTTATAACATATATTCTTCCCTTTCTTCGACAATAAACCTCCGTAGTGAATGTACAGGGTGAGTTTCTCGTTATCGTAACTACACATAAAACAAAAAGTAACTTTCAGAACCCATAAGAAAAATAAAAACAGAGATAAACCCAAAAAATACATGATTCAGAGATGATAAGAAAAAGAAAATGAATCCATGTGAAGATCGGAGCATTAGATCTATTACACCTTAATAAGCTACCAAAAAAACCACAAAAACAAATTATCTGCCTTGAATCGTACCTCATATTTCTTGATTTTTCTGGATCTCACTTGCACATAGGGTTCCTCTCTGATTTCGATTTAGGGTGTTTTTCTAGATTACAAGGTTTGGGTTTTAAGTTCTTAAGCGATGTATAGTTAATATTTAACTGTATTTAATTAGAAGACAGAGTACTAACACCATTATGATTTCGTTAACCTTCGTCTCATATACAATGTTAAATAAGTATAGGAATCATAGTTGGTGATTTAAATTGGGCATAAAAAATAATTAAAGTATTTTTTTGGGTACAAAATTAATTGAGGTATTAAAAAGCTTATAATTATTTAGTTGGAGAATTTATATGAAATTTTTCCAAGATAAATCATGCCCCAAGGCCCAAACACAATCTTTTATTTTTTTCATGGAATGTAAAAGTTATTCACTAAAGATTGTTTGACAACTATAATAAATATGAATCTTGAGAGTTGAAGTTTTTGGACTGAAAATGAAATCTTAGTTTATTAGAAAAAAGTGTAATAAATCTCTATATAACGGATATGAGGGGTAAACCAATAGCGTTGGCCCTCTCCATTCACCGTGCCCGAGTGTTATATAATTTTTAATATATTAGTTGCATTACGCTCTCTTCACAAACTATGAACAGTTGCTTGGAGTACATTATACATACCTTATATAACGTGAATGTATTTATAATGTATTGTTGGCTCATGTCTGAGTGGCATCAAGTAATAGAGAAGTGATTAAGCTCCATTTTGCTGTATAACTAACGGGTTTAAATAATGCTTCTAGTTAGGGATAGCCAAACCTGAGAAGAGTAAGGACAACACAAAAAAGAGATGATCTATTCTCTTGTCTCCACTCTTTCTCCACAAAAAACGCAGCTTACTCGAACTCCCACGTCTTAGTTTCTAATTAGTCTGTCTCCAGTTGCTAAATTTTATTTTTTTTCCTCAAAAAGTCTGTCTCCAGTTGCTAAATAATCATGATAAACTAGCCAAGTTGGGAATAAGTGCCGTTGAGTACAGTAGAGAAAGAGAACCAGACTGCTTTGTGCCATTCATATATCGATCTGGTTGTTTACTAGCTCATCAGATATATAACTATATATATGCAAATATGCATTATTTTAAATGACAATTTTAATCGTTTATAGATAAAACTTGTTAGAATAAATTTAAATTATAATTATTACATAGTAGTGGCGGATCCAGAACTAAAATTAACATGGGACACATATAACTTTTTTTATAATATAATAATTATGATTTTTTTTTGCAACTAAGGTTATCCTCAACGCAGGGTTCTAAGAAACGTTTTAGTGGAAAAAAAAAATCAGATTAAACAAAAAAATGTAAGAGAGGCTCTAATATTGCATACTCGATTATGGTTTAAGAGCTCGTACGTGTCGATTGTTTGTTGGCTGGACAAAAAAATAGAAGAACCAAAAAAACATTTGTTTCGACGATTAAATTTTTTTCACTCTCGATCTCTTTCTCTCTTGATCTATCTCTCGCTGTTTCTCTCTCGATCGAAGTCCATTCTTAATAAAAGGAGGAGAAGGATATGTTACAGCTATGGAAGCAGAGGCGATTGTGGAGAAGAAAGGGGAAGCGGAAGGGATTTAATCTCGGAGGCGAATCGGAGGATATTGATTTGAGTTTGGAGTCGAGTCATTCAGATGAGGTTGAAGCAATTGGAAGCAAGGGTAAGTTTCTCTGTTTAGTAGGTTGAATTCGCGAATAGTTAGGAGGGATTAGGGTTTATTCGATTTTGTTCGTAAATTTGGGATTAGGGCTGGTTGTTCTCATTTCTTTGTTTCTGAATTTGTACTTTGGTTCTGTGTTCTTTTTACCTTCTTCTAAGTACATGTTAATATATTTCAGGTTAAAATATGGCATTGGGGACAAGGCAGCAGATCACTACTCTCTCTCGGTTCCAAATTTGCAGAATGCTAACTGTTACTAAGGTTTGTTCACACCTACAACCTGTTCTACTTGATATGTCTTCAGGCCACAGGTTACTTGCTCTCAACGCATCTCTCGCACTGTCTGTTATTCTTCTTCTTAATAATGCGTCTCTGATGTTTTTTTTGGTTCCCTGAGTAATTAAATACCTTTGTCTCTTTGATGTAGGCAGTCAAGGTACAAGGATTAATGTGTGGGAGGGTTTGAAGAGAGAAACATTAGGTTACTAACTGGTCTCTTGCCCTATATCTCTGTTGGTTTCTCATGTTCCATCGTATTTGTGATAGTGCCTTTTTGCCATGTTATTGAGTTTTTGCTATGTTTTTGAATTTTGCAGGTTAACAGTAATGTCCCTGATCTTCCTAGTGAGCTAGCATCTACGTTTCAAGCCAAGCCATGGCTGCATATCTTGCTCCCGCTAGGCTATTGCCAGGGTAATCACGTTACTCTTGTAGTTGTATATAAAAAGTTGCTTTTTTGAATGTGTTTCTTGCAGTTTAAAACTGTCTTGGTTTACTATCATGTTGTGTTATCTTAATCCGACAAGGTGAGGCGCTTGCTGTGTCTATTGATGCTTGCTGTGTCTATTGATGCTTTGTTTCTTGCAGTTTTTAACTCTATTCCTATAACACTTCATTCTTGATGACACCATTGATGTTTACTTGTCTTTTTTGTTATTTCAGGTTTCCGATGATGCTTTTAACAATCAGTGATGGCTTTCACTGATCATCCTTTAGTGTTCTCAAGCGACACAGATCATCACCAAGCATAACACAAGGTTAGAATTTTCAACTTTTTTTATTACCGGTTTTATTTGTTTTTATTTTGTTTTTGTTTTAGTTCTGTTTTCAAATGATCTTAATCTAAGATTTGTTTTAGTATTCATATGATCTTTTCTCTTTTTTTTTTATTGGTGTTATTCATTTATTTGGTTTGAGTGTAGTTAAGTGTCGAGTCAGTCATGATGGATGCTTGTTGTTTGTTGGTTGTGATAAATACCATTAGTACTTGATTAGGGTCTAGGGAAGTCGACATCAAACTTATTGTGTGATGGTTCAGGGTTTGTTGGTTGTTGTGGGAACGGGTAGAAACTTAAATTGAAAACTTTAACACACTAGTTTAAAAAGTAAACTACTAACTCAGATTGTAAATAAAGGGATAATTGATAAGTAAAACACAAAACACAAAACATAAACACCAAACACAAAAAACGAAACCTCAACAAGCTTTCCTTCTCCTTCTAATACACACACGAAGCAACAGCTATGGATTCAGAGGACTCGTTGAATCCATATCGTTTCTCTGCTAGCTTCTACGATCTCCTGCAAAGTCAACATGATACCTGCAACCACATTGACTCTCCTAATGAGAGTCAATGTTCTGATGTCCCACCTGCAGCTCCATCACCTGTTGGTAACCGACGAGCAAGGCATACTTGGTTACCAGCAGATGATGTGATGCTTGTGTCTGCTTGGCTAAACACAAGCAAGGACCCGATAACATCAAACGAGCAGAGACTTGGAGCCTTTTGGGGAAGGATTGCGACCTACGTATCTAAATGTCTGAATGTTGTAGGTCGACCATTTAAAGATTCAAGTCATTGTAAGCAGCGGTGGGGTAAGATCAACGACAATGTTTGCAAGTTCGTTGGATGCTATGAAGCTGCGACAAGGGAGAAATCTAGTGGGCAGAATGAAGATGACGTTATGAAGCTAGCACACCAGATCTTCTTCAATGATCACAATGTCAAATTCACCTTGGAGCATGCATGGCGATCAGAAGTGGTGTGCTTCCACATCTCCTAAACAGTTACAAGATGATTTGGTTGAGAATATTTGGGCAAAATTTGGAGAATACCCTTAAGCATTTGCTCTTTTTATGAATTTTACTTCTCTTTTATTATGTTTTAATGTTTCCTATGTTTAAAATTTTATGAAATGAAATAATTTTATAAACATATATCTCAAATGCAATAAATCCATATTCTAATTTAAATTTTTATTTTTCAAAAAAAAAATTAAAAAAATTAAGAGACTCAAAATAAGAACCCACCATTGGGGGGAAAACTTTTACACTACCGGAAAATTGGGCACTGATAGCAGTGGGTTATAGCGTTTATTGATGTTTTGCTATGGTTAAGGTTTTAATAGCGTTTGAATTTAGGTAAATGCTATAGATATATCAAAAACGGTGACACTTAGTATAAATAGCATAAATTAAATTAAAAAACGCTATCTAAATAGAAAGGAGAAAGTTTAATTATAAGATTATTTTGTCCTGCTTAACACTTAGTGAAATTTCACTCTCCCTCCACTCTTGTTTCCATTATCCCTCCACTCTCGTTTTCACTCTCCCTCTCGTTTAATTTCAGCTCGTCTCTCTGTCTCCCTCTGTTTTCACTTTCTAATTTCGCATCGTCATCGATTTTAATCTCTCTCCCTCTCGTTTTCATTCTCTCTTCCCTCTTGTTTCGCTTTCTAATCTCGATTCTATATCCAAATCGATTTACAAAGCTGTCCGTCTCTCAGTCTCCCATCGACATCGATTTCCAAAGATAGAGTAAAAGTTTTCGATTAAAGGTTAGTTTTGGTTATTCAAGTTTTAGATTGAAATATACAGTTTAGGGTTTACATACTGATTTTTGAGAAAAGGGTTTTTGAAATTTTTAGGATTATTCTTTCAATTTGGGGCTAATATTATAGGGTTTAGGTTTGAATTTGGTCAAATTTATTAGGGGTTCGTTTCAATTAAGGATTTCAATTTAGTTTAATGTTTTTGTTTCACTATTACTGTGTCTGATTTCACAAATCTGTATTCGTACAACTTTGGTCTGGGAGCTGTTGCGGTGTTGCAATATGGACAAGTTTTGGGTTTGGCTTCCGAGGTACTGACAAGTATTTTACTATTGTCAAAAAATTCAACACAGTTTATAATGCTAATCTGATGCTAATCAAACTTTTAATATTTTTGTAAATTACAGAGCAAGCGTTGAGTATGAGGAAGGTTCACACATGCTTTTGTGTTTGAATCGGTAAAGAGGTTGGGTAATCCTCTGCAAATGTTGTGTCCATGTATCGATTGTCGGAATTTATGTCATCAAGATATAAACACGGTACTGGATCATTTGGTAATTAGAGGTATGGATCAGAAGTACAAGATGAATACTTGTTGGAGCATTCATGGAGACATAAGGGTTGAGAATACAGTTGATGATCAAAGTGCTGACTTAGAAGCCTATGAGTTGTTTAGATCTGCCTTCTTTGAAAATGAAGACAATTTACAGTCTTCAAATACGAATGGAGAACAACCTGTAGTAGTTAAAGGCGAAGAAGAATTCGAGTTTAAGAAGAAGTTGGAGGATGCAGAAACTCCTTTATACTCGGGCTGCCAAAACTACACCAAAGTTGCTGCAATTATGGGACTCTACCACATCAAAGTTAAGAGTGGGATTTCAGAGAATTTCTTTGATCAGATTTTGCTTATGGTTCACGACATGCTTCCTGAAGATAATGTGCTTCCAAGATCCACATATGAGATTAAGAAATTCTTGAAGATATTTGGTTTTGGTTATGATGTTATTCATGCTTGTAAGAATGACTGTATTCTATACCGGAAGCAGTATGAGGAGATGAGTAGCTGCCCAAGATGTGGTGCTTCAAGATGGGAAATTGATAAGCATTCTAGTGAGACAAAAGAATGGGATTCCAGCAAAGGTACTTAGGTACTTCCCAATAAAAGAAAAATTCAAGAGGATGTTCAGATCGAAGATAATGGCTAAGAATTTGCAATGGCATTTTGGAAATGGTTCTGAAGATGGAACAATAGACACCCAGTGGACTCATTGACTTGGGCACAAGTCAATGCTAAATGGCCACAATTCGCTGCTGACCCGAGAAACCTTCGACTTAGTATATGTACAGATGGGGTGAATCCTTTTGCTATCCAGAACACCAAGTATAGCACATGACCAGTATTTTTGGTCAATTACAATATGCCTCCAACTATGTGTATGAAGTCAGAGAACATAATGGTAACCCTTCTGATTCCTGGACTAACTGCACCGAGTAACAACATCGATGTCTATCTGGCTCCTCTGATTGATGATCTGAATGATTTGTGAAATGAAGGTATCCAAGTATTTGACTCATTATCCCAGGAGAATTTCAAACTAAGAGCAATACTGTTGTGGAGTATCAGCGATTATCCAGGTTTGGGGACCTTGGCTGGTTGTAAAGTTAAAGGGAAACAAGCAATTTGATGAAGTGAAGATTGCATGGCAACTTGATAAGCTCATTTTGGACAATGAAATGGCCTATCCAACATACAAAAAGACCACTGGGTCATCGGTAAAACTTTTAATAGTCTATTGTTATAAATACTATTAAGATGTAGCTAAATCATGTTGATATTTGTAGATTATCTTTTTTTAAAACATCGTTCCACATGATACAGATGCAGAAGATAATAAAATCCACATCTATACTTGGAATAAGGATGATGAATTAATTGCTGAGGGTCGTCTACGGTCAACTGACCCAAAAGAATTGGTAAACGACATTCCATTGGGTCCGAATGCTGCTATTGTCACAGTTGATAGGGTATTTAAAAAAGATGAATATCTGTGGAGGCCAACTGCTGAAATGTTGGTGATTGGTGATGCACTTGGTGAGAACATCCCATGGCCTATCCATAATATTCAAATGGCTTATAGTGTACAAGCAAGCATGGATGAAAGGATGTCAAAAAGTAAATCACCTGGGGTAAAACTCTACACTTTCTTAGTCTTAAAAATATATGTTGTATTGATGTTGTGATGGACTTGTGATAAGATTGTCTTCAATTTTCTTTGTAGAGTGTACAAGCAAGCAAAGATGAAATGATTTCAAAAAGTAGATCACATGGGGTAAAACTTTAAATCTTCTTAATCATTTCTGAAATTTTCTACTTCAATTGAATGATTTGTTGTTTGACTGGACTGGTGATTAATTGTCTAGAATTTTCTTTGTAGAGTGTAGGTAACAGCTCTAACACCAACACAAATGAGAAGAAAAGGTGCATTCTTTTAGATTGCAATGGATATGGGGAAAATGTTGCAGAAGGTCGAGTTTTCTCAACAAATCTAGAAGATAGAGTTCATTTTGTCGCTTTGTGTCCCAATGCAAGTAAGGTTTGAGTTGATGTTCCTACGATTGATGATGCTCCAGTTTGGAGAGCAAATTCAGAAATTAAAATCATTGTTGATGCTTTGGGTAGTATAATAGCTTGGCCAAATGACAAACTTGTTTACATTTAAAACTCTGATCGATCTTGTGCTTTTATTTTGTGTGAGGGTACTTGTTGTTTGTTTCACACATGTACGTTTGATGATTTAATCAATAATCATTTATGAAAATTTGGTTTGATCCAAAATGATGGGTAATGCAATATAGCCAAAAAGAAATTATTAATCAGGTTCTCATTGCAAACAAAAGATAGCAGTCCAATTTATTGCAAAGCTAAACTGCTACAATATACATATCAATTATAACGTATAATTAAAGAAAAGATAACGCTTATAAAAAGCTATTATAAAATCTACAATTGCATATTATAAAGCGCTATCGTAAAGAACTATACAGTAGCATAACAAAAAAAACGATACAATATATCGTGAACCTATAGTCGCGGTCAATTACATAGCGTTTCTAACTTCGCTACTATAAACATAGATAGCGTTTATTGGACGCTATCAATGCCCAATTTTCCTGTAGTGTTAATTAACAATCACAAAGTTCTTAATCTACTCAAAACACAAAATCTATTAATAAACAATCTTAAGAGGCCCTAAAATATATCCCCCATTGGGGTTGCCCTAATATAGTAAAATACAAGTTTCTAAGAAAGTTTACAAATTCAAAATTTTTTATGAAGAATATCATTTTCATTGATTTTTATTTTTGAAATATAAATTGAATAATCTAATGAATTTACTAGATATATTCATTAATATTTTAGAATGTAGTTAATGTAAAATATCAAATAACGAAATAAACAAATGCATTTTGTTATATAAGTAAAAAAAAAAGGAAAAAACAGATGTAAATGATTACCAATTAAAAATTGTAAGAAACAAGAAAACTAAATTGTGCATACAAAATGAAAAGACAAAAACGTGAGAAGGATAATAATAAATGAAACAAATGATAATGGAAATATCAAACACATTATCCCTAACATCATCTTCTGCGTAACTAAGATCATCTCCAATGAGACTTTTTAATTTTATTTCTTGGCTTTAATATGATTAAAAATAAATTAGAAATGACAATATTACTAAGAAGAGCTTCTAATTAACACGTTCAAGAATCCCTAAAAAGCATCGACGTGCTCAAAAAATGTTGGGTATAATTTTTGATAAAAAAAAAAATTGTACTCACTTATTTGTTTTTCTTCTCTCTCGCAACGGAGGTTGCAAAATTGATTGAGATTTTTCTCAATGATCTGTTGGAAGTGGAGTAGATTGATTCGATTTTTGGACACGGTATCAAAGAAGGATGGTATGATGGAAGAAGTATTGCATTTGCAGTGATTATTTTGGTCCTCATCACATGTAATTTAAACTTGTTTCACTTAAATGTGAGCATTTTTATATGCTTTATCTGGAGATTAGTCAAATATACAATTTCTGGTTATTGTGTCTCTCGTCCTTTTGAAATCACTTTTACCATTTCACATTGCATAGTTATTGTGGCTCTATAAACTTTGAATTGTCTATACCTACCTTCTGCTTTATGGGTAAGCTTTGATATAGGTAGATAATTTTTATTGATTGCATTGTGTTTGGTGTATAGAAGAAATTCTTGTTACGTGTTGATTATGAATTTCTACATCATACTTATTGTTCTATGCTTAGTGTTTATGGTCTTTGAGTTCAATGTTTGGTTGTGTTATATTAGGTAAATGTTTACTTTGACATTGATTGCTATTAACAAAAACCACCAAAACGTTTCTCTTTCTTTGACATTGATTGCTAATAACCACACAAACCAAATCATTTTCAAACTAAGTTAAAGGGTGGGGACCAGGGTTCGAGGAACGCCTCGCGCACCAATAACCTACTGGTGGATTTGGATATCCACAGTGAGGGGTTAGGATCGATGCCCTGCAGGGCCAGCTTGGGGTCCGTCGGGGCGGCTAGCGGGGGGCTAGTGGGATCCACGGGACGGGTTATCACATGTCCACCTGGTGTTAAGGCTTCAAAGAGAAAAAACAAGAATATGAAGAAGACAACCACTGATGATGAAGATAGCAAGTATTTGTTGGAGTTAGAGGCGATGTGGTAGCTAAAGGAAAAAGATTTTTCTTTGAAAGAGAATATTAGCAATCGTAACCTCCTTGAAATGATACTTGCAAAAACAGAGCAACTAACTGATCTTGATATAGCTTTAAAGGACAAGCTAATTATTGACAATTTTTCAAGCTAATTAGTTTCTGTTCTATTGAAGTCAGTCATTGTAATCGGTTTGTTTTTTTGATGTTTCATGTAATCTATTTATGTTCTTGATGTTTTATTGTAATCTTTTTCGGTTCTTGGTGTTTTAATGTCATATGTTTATGTTATTGAAGTTTTGACGTGATGTTTAATCTAATTTTTCAGTTTGTGTGTATTAGATTGTGTTTATGTGCTTTCGATTACCAACCTTTATGTGTTCTTGCAAAGTAAAACTGAAATTGATTGTGTTTTTGTGGCTCGTGACATGAAGAGATAAGTATTCTTGTGACATGAAGAGACAAGTAAACACATGTTTGTGACAGGAAGAAACAAGACTGCTCGTGACATGAAAACACAAGAAAAATTGGTCCTCGTGACAAGAAGAAACAAGAAAAAGGGACTTGATGCTTGTGATTGTTGCTTGTGATCCATCTCCTCTCCTCCTACTACGATTCAAAAATGTTTATTACTTCTTCTTGTACAACTCAATAGCTCCATATCTTTTTCTTTTATCACTCCATAACTCCATGTCTTCTTTTTTATTTTCATCTTCGCCATATTTAAGAAATAAATGGCATCTTCTTCTAGTAATAATTTCAAGAATTTTGACAAAATGTTTGATGAGAAATTTGATCAAGTGTACGTTCAAGCGTTCGATCATATTGTTTCTACCCGTGCTGATCACCAACAAGCAAGAAAGCCAAGGAAAAAAGAGTCTATATTACAAGAAATCGTGAAGATGGACACATCCGCTTGTGGAACAATTATTTTTTGTGAAAATGCAATATAACCTCCTCCATTATTTTGTCGTCGTTTTAGAATGAACAAGTTTTTGTTCATGCGTATTATTGATCAACTCTCCAATGAAATTCCATTCTTTCAACAAAGAAGAGATGCTACCAGAAAGTTCGGTCTCTTTGCAATACAGAAGTGTACAACAGTAATTTGTATGATGGCATATGGTTGTGAGCTGATGCGGTAGATAAATACCTCTGCTTGCTGAAATCACTGCGATTTCAAGCTTGAAAAATTTTGTTGAAAGAATCATAAATTTATTTGGAGATGAGTATCTATGGAGACCCATACCAGAGGTTCTTCAACATTTACTCAATATTGGAGAGCTATGAGGATTTCCTCGGAAGATAGGAAGCATCGATTGTAAAAATTGAGAGTGGAAGAATTACTCGACCGCATGGAAAAGTCAATATACACGTGGATCTGGAAAGCCAACCATCGTTTTAGAGGCTGTAGCATCACAAGATCTCTTGATATGACACACATTGTTTTGGCCCTCTAGATACATTAAATGATATCAATGTTTTTGATCGCTCTATAGTTTTTGATGATATATTACAAGGTCATGCTCCAAAAATCAATTACATTGTTAACGGCCGCGCATATCATTTGGCTTACTATCTTAATGATGATATTTATCCAAAATGGGCTACTTTTATCCAATCTATTCAGATTTCACAAGATCTACATGCAAAGCATGCCCCAAAGGGCCAAACACATTAATAGTCACGACAAGTTAGTATGAAAATATGTATAATTTTGAATGACTATTTCAATAATTTATAGATTAAAATTATTATAATAAATTAAAAAATTATTATATTGCCTAGAACATGCATAGTACTAAAAAATTCTCATATTTTTTATAGAACATGGGTAGAAAAGTGAACGAAATTTACAAACTTGTCAAAAACTCTCTTCCACTTTTTTTTTACAAAATTCATAACAAAATTGATTTCATACAAGCTATAGGAAATTCATGTATCCCAAGATTTTTCTACGTTTCTAGCCAATCAAATATTCATCGGAAAGAAATCAACGGTGTTAAGTTGCTTCACAAGAATGTGTTGAGATGGTCAAAAATGTTACAAGACAACCCATCAGCTTTCTCTTGTGCAATTACTTTGGAAAAACCACGTACTTACCAGCATTGTCCATAGATACAAAGGACGATAAAAAGCCGAGAAAGGCGAGTGACATGTTTTATTCTTTCAACAGCTCTCATATAACTTCATTACTATATTTTCCAGTTTCATTACAATGGAATAGCCTTGGAATATCATGAATTGGAATGACATAAGCGGGCGATACATGTGAGTGTACCTAATCAAACAAGTGGTAAAAAACACTTTTCTTGCCTATTTCTCCATTCCCATTGATCCCAAGATTCTTGTTAACCTTTTGAATATGTTACTATTTGAGTTGCATCCTAACTTTTTGGGCTTATTCCTAGATTTGAGTTTGACTTAAATAAGCCCAGTTACAGAAATCCTACTATATTAATTGGGAAGTACAAATATAAAACTAACCTTATAAAGTGTAAGAAATTACGTATTTTTATGCACAATCATTATGGAGAGCCTCAAGACACCCCATTGTAGGATTAATTGAAACTACAGCAACCATTGAGGTAAATATTGACAAAGTGTTGCAATGCAGTCTGAATGACAATGCCGCTTTCACGAATCAGTAACCAATTTGGTTATTATGACGGATGTGGAAAATTTGAAACCTGCTAGTCTTCCAACAACGTAATCAGTCATGGAATCAAACCATCAAAGCAGCTTGGAATGACACTGAAGAAAGGATTAATGCAGAGGCGTATCTCATATCCCTGGGAAATAAAAAAGAAACACACACACCATCCAGAAGGAAGAGATGGACCAAACCAGAGAGTTCATGGATCAAATGCAATTAGAATGCCTCTTTTACTAACACAAATATTGCCCCACAGGCTGGATGGATCATCAGAGACGACAATAGATCATATATGGGTGCCGCAGAAGCAAAAGGAGTAAATGTTCAGCAACCTATAGAGAGCGAATGTCAAAGCCTTATAAAAGCAATGCAACACTGCTGGAAAAAAGGATTACGCATAATTATTTTTGAAGGTGATTGCCTTGAGTTAACAAGCCTACTACAGAGACAACCCACCAACTTTAGGATGCATAATTGGATAAGGGAAGTATTACACTAGAAAGAAAAGTTTGAGGATGTTAAGTTCACATGGATCAGCAAAGATTCAAACAAAGCAGCCAACTACTTAGCAAAATCTCCCCAACCTAATAATTTATTTGCCTATCATTACTATGTAGCTTATTATTACCTTTCTTCCATGAGGATTATTGTACTGCAAACTATTATAGATAAATTGCAAGCTATTATTTATAAATAAAATCAGATGTTACAAGAAAAAAATGTAAGAAATTACATTGTCATGTCATTGGTCTTAAGACTTAAGACAAATATTTAAATTGTCCGTAAGGGTAAACATATAATTTTAATATTACAAATAAAATCTTTTAAATAATTCTTAATTTCCCCAAAAAAAAGTTTCTCTCTAATTAATTATGGACGAAAATTACTAATTAATTTTTAAAAATTTTAAACCAATCAGAATTTTAAAAAGTAAGATTTTATATCTAAGTATCCAAATTATTATTTTACTAACTATATTTGGAAGATTTTATTTATATGTTACATTATGATTCTCCTCTCATATTTCTTTTATTTCATTTACAATTTTTTTTGAATTATTATCTAATACATAATTAATTAGAGAGAATTTTTCTTGCATATGTTATGATTTGAATTTTTTAAAACGAAGATATATTACTCAATCTATGAAGAAGAAATGTCTATTTTAATGTTCCCCATTGCTGTATTGGTAAATCTAAATTAATGTAGTTGATAAATTAATAAATTTTTATTTGCTCACAATTAGGATATTATAATTAGAGAAATACCATAGAATAACATTAATCTAAGTTTTTCTTTCAAAGTTAGCGTATAAGCTCAAATGTTCCAAAATTAGCATTATTCTTTTTATTTTAAATAATAAAATTAATTATAATACTTGCGATTTTGATAGCTTCACTGAATATTTTGGCGATGGTTGCGGGAAAGCTCCAGTGACGCGTATCAATTCCAATCTCAGATAGAAAAAGAAGAAGGAAGAGCTACGCCGTTAAATTATTGCAGCCATGATTTCACTCTGTTACTCCATTCTCAGCCAAAACCTTCTTCAGGTACCCTTACAGTTAATTATTCCAGCCATGATTTTACAATTGGCTTGAGATTGAATCGAACATTTATGGTTGGTGAATCGTGTTGGTTTAGACTTTTTTTGAATCCATGGCACAATTTGTTGATGAATTAAAGTTCTCGGGAGGATCCATCAATTTAATTCCATATACACACACATTCACACTCTCACAAAGATAGAGGGAGAGAGAAGCTAAAAAAAAAAGCACACAACTTTTGCCTCTTCTCATCATCCTCACTCAGATAACTTTGTCTTCTGATTTAGGATTCTTCATAAACACAAAGAAACAAAGTTTTTTTTTCTTGATTGTACACTATTTCGATTTAGGAAGAGAGAAGAAGAGACGCCATGAACATCTTTAAGAAGAAGACCACTCCCAAAGGTAAACAAAAAGTTGATAATTTTTTTACCATTGTTAGTTTTTTGTGTGTTTTATCTTCTTCATCTATGAAATTGCGATTAATGGTATGAAATCTTGTTGGTAGGACAAACTCAATATGGATAAAAATGAGAGCTTCAAGTGTTTGTTGTGTTCAAAATTGGATCTTGATGTGTGGGTTTTTGTTATCCATAAAAGGGTTGTCTTGATTTCTTTATTAGATGTAGAAAAATAGTAAGTTGTCTTAATTTATGTTAGCTTGTGAAGTTTGTAATCCTGCTTTAAGTTATGATTTTTTATTTTCTGATTCAGCAGATACTCTTTGTACCAGTAAGAAAGAGATGGCTGTTGCTACACGAGGTATGTTGAATAGGTTCCAATCTCTATCTAACAAAGTTTGGTTTCTGATTTAAGTAGATTGTGTTTTGATCTGTGTCACTCTATCGCTACTTAGTATATAGATTGGATTGAGTGAAGAATGCTTTACCTTACTAGTTGTGGTTGAGATTCACCAATGACACATATATATTCACATTACATGACATTGTACTAGGAAAATTAATTGAATTAAGCCTTGTCTAAAATTCAGGAAGCATTGTTGAAAATTTAGGAAGGGATCCGTAAATATTAGGAAGACCTTCCTAAACGGTACAAGATAGACTTTGGCGATGTTCTTGACGGAAACAAGGGTGGTGAGGTTTGGTTAGGCGGTGGTGGTGGAGGAGAAAAGGACGAGAACGAGGAAGGTGGTTTGTGGGGAAGGAATCAAGAAGATGGGTCTCAGTTTACACCTATGACCGAAGGTGATTGGCCAGATCTGAGGATGAAATGTAAACAAGACATACCTTTTTTTTTGGATTTCTGAATATTTAGGAAAGGCTTCCTAAAATTGAAGAACGTCTTCCTAAATATGATGAAACACTTCCTAAACATTATGAAATTCTTCATAAATTTGAAGAAATGAGTTTTTGAATGTTTTATTTATATTTTGCCTTATGTATCAGCTTGATTCTCTTGTTGTAGATAATGATTGGAATAAGAAGCTTCATGTAATCTTTAAACCATTATGTTTATGAAAATCATCCAGAATTTCAAAGAGTTGTTCCTCAATTTTATTGAACCTCCCTAAATTCATAGAAATGTGTTTCTAACTCTATATTTTTGTGTCTTTTGCTTCAATTTGTCAAATATTAGTAGATTTCTTGAAACGACCGACCCGTTTATTATTAATAAGTACTAAATAATAAATAATAAATAATAATAGTAAATACACTTAACTGGTGGTCTCATACCCACTAGCCGCCTAACCACAATCAAACCAAACAGCGGAAATAACAATACCAATAAATAACCAATAATAAATAACCAGTGTTAATTCCAAACCATAAACTAATAAACCAAACAACATAGAACAATGAACCAGCAACCTAGCAATGTTGACCCAACTCTAGCAACCTAACAATGCCAGACAACAACCAATCGAGTCCCTAGAACATCCTCCATTGCCTTGATTCCACAATCACACTTTGCCTTTACCTGCATCACAAACACAAATTGCAATGCATGAGTATTTTATAAAACCTTAGTAAGGCAATCCTCCCATCTACTGGGCTATACACACAAGCAATAGAGATAACTCTAACAGTCAACTAACAACCAATAACCAAACAATAACAAACAAGGACTCTGCATCGACCGACACCAACCATGCATCAACCGACACCAACTAGGGTTGTACCGACCGACACAAGCTTGCATTGACCGATACAAAGTTCACTTGCATCGACCGACACGCACATTGCATCGACCAACGCATGCTCGACATAACACAAAATCCCTAATTTCATCGACCGACACCTCCACCTGGCATCAACCGATGCTCCTAGGTCAATTTGCGTGGTCCTCGCATTGCATCGACCGACGCACAAAGTGCATCGACCGACGCACATACCGAGCATCGTTTTTCCCAAAGCTTCTCGCCGGATCTTCGTTCCTACAAACGTCAAACTCGATCCCAAGCCACAAGAAAGCCTCACAAAGCCTCAAATTATATTCTAACAAGCAACACAACACATAAACACGCAGATCAGAGAATCTCTAGCTTAGATAAGCCATGGTCATGCACTTACCTTTGCCAAGACGAATCTGAACCTTATATAAGCAAGAAAACGCTCCTAGGAAGCTCCTACAACGATCCCAGGTACAGATCTCTACAGGAACGGCCTCAAACTCCAAGAATCTCCCAAGAACACTTTCTCTCTTTCTTTCTCTGCAGAAACGGCCAAACCTCGGCCACAACACGACAAATCCCTTTTATACAGTACCTAAGGGTTTTCCTCACCCAAAACGCAGCGTTTAACTTAAACTCGTCCGCACAAACCGACCTTGCATCGACCGATGTATCTCCTAAATCGGGATTCCGGTTTGCGGATGTTACAATTCTCCCCCACCAACATAGATTCGTCCTCGAATCTCGAATAACGATCAGCGAAGGACTCCTGTGCAATCGTCTCCATGGCCCGCACTCCTCCGACCGATCTACAGAAGGTCACCTCTAGGTAATAAACTCACATTCCAGGTATTCCACACAAATCGGGACCGCATAGAAGTTTGGAATAATGTTATTTGTGTGGCAGAACCAACCACTCCTAAGCGACCAAGTAAACAAGAGAGATGGGCTGGAATACTCCATTCCCGCTCCAGCCACAGACTACAACTAGGACCAAACTAGACAAGTTCAAGTCGCTACCTGCTTCTCAAACCACTTCTTGAAACTTGCCTTCATCCTCGCCTCTGGCTCCCAAGTCTGCTCCTCAACACCATCACAGTCCCATAGGACTCTCATCAAAGGAATCTTCTTCTTCCGAAGTTCCTTGATCCTCTTCTCGAGAACCCTCACTGGTCTTGCCTCCTAAGTCATGTTAGGCTGTAGATCCTCACGAATCTTAGCCAACAACTGATCATCCTCGCGGAGACACTTCCGCAACATAGACACATGCTACCGGTCCCACCCGCTTAATCACTCTGAACGGGCCCATATTCCTCGGACTCAACTTAGTCTATGTCAATGACCTGTCCGGACCCCGCAACATGGCCATCTTGAGGTACACTCTATCTCCCACCTGAAACTCAAGATCTCTCCTCCTCCTATCGGCATAACTCCTCTGCCTATCATGAGCTTCCTTCATGTTCAGCTTGAGAACTCAAATCTTCTCTGAGGTCTCTTGAACAAAATCTGCCCCGTACATGCTCCTCTCCCCCACATGAGTCCAGCATAACGGTGTACGACACAAGCTATCATACAAAGCCTCATAAGGAGCCATGCCAATACTCGTCTGATAACTGTTGTTATAAGCAAACTCTACCAAGCTCAGCTGATCTGCCCAGTGGCCACCCCAATCCAGCACACACATCCTCAGCAAATCCTCCAACATCTGTCTCATCTATCGGAATCTGATGATAACTCGACGCCAGATCTATCTTGGAGAACCAAGTAGCACCTCTCAACTGATCCAACAACTCATTGATCCTGGGAAGAGGGTACTTGTTCTTCACAGTGACCTGGTTCAGACCCCTATAGTCAATACACAAGCGGAAACTTTCATCCTTTTTCTTGACGAATAACACCGGCGCTCCCCACGGTGATACACTAGGACGAATTAATCCCTTGTTCAACAGATCTTCCAATTGCTTCTTTAGCTCTGTCATCTCTGCTTGAGCCATCCTGTAAGGAGCCTTGGATAACAGTGTCGTCTCGGGTACCAGTTCAATAGTAAAAGGATCAGACCAAGATGGTGGTAACCCTTGCAACGACTGGAACACATCCTCAAACTCCTCCACAACCTGGATACCGCTAACCGTAGATTGCCCCACCGACTCTGGCATATATATAGTAACCAAATAAGCCTCACGGCCCTTTCGATCATCTTCCCAGCCTGAATAGCCGAGATCAGGAGACTCCCCGAAGTCGGTCTAATCCCCTGAAAAACTAACAACCCTCCTGGACGTTCAAACTCCACTCTACCCTGATGACAATCAAGATGGACCATATGCCAATGCAACCAGTCCATCCCCAAGATAACGTCATACAACTCCACTGGGCTGATAAGAAAATCCGCAGGCCACGACTCTCCCGCGATCTGAATATCAATACCCCTTGCTCGACCAATGACTCTTAGAAACTTTCCTCCAACAACTTTGACAACTCCCGCACTCTCTCCGGGATCTCCCTTAATACCCGCACTCTCTGCACACTCCGGGGTAATGAAGCTATGAGTAGCTCTAGAATCAAACATGACATTGGACTTAAACCCGCCCACCAACAAGGTCCCTACACAAACCTCATGTGTTGAGAACCTAACACTTTATCACATGCAAACATAAAATCTAAAACTACTAAAAATTCACAAAGACAAAGTACCAGAAATTATACATGTGATCGCCTTAACATTGGTTCCACCAGTCTCTACAGTCGTGTAAACACGTGGCGCCTGTTCGATCCGTTTCACCTGTTGCACTCCCTGCTGCACCATCTGCTGCAAGGCTGCCACTGCCATCGGCTGCAAGGCTGCCACTGCCATCGGCTGCAACTTGGGGCATTGGGGCTTGATGTGCCCTGGCTCCCTACAATGATAACATACACGAACCGCTGCCTTAGCCGCCAGTGTTGCACTCCTTTGGGGACATCTAGCTACCCTGTGCTCCAAGTTACCACACTGTAGCACCCTACACCACTCAGTCTCTGCGTAGCTTCCCAATTCCTCTTGGTTCTCTGTGCAGGCTTGCCGCCCTTGCTAGAACCCCCATGATGTTGAGCCTTCTCAAGCTGGACTGCTGGACTAACCGCCACTGACTGTGCCCGGATGTCCCCCTTGATCTCAGCCGCAGTCTCAACCAGCTTTGCACGCGTAGCATAACCCCGACCTCTATAGTGAATCCTCAAGTCATCACGTATGGCCCTCATAAACCTCTTAATCTGAGCATCCTTAGACTCCATAGCCCGACCCCCATACATCAGAAGTCGATTGAACTCCAAGTCTAACTCGCACACTGTACGGGTCCCCTGAGATAGCTAAAGGAACTGCACCTCCAACAGATCTAGTGCCTCCCGAGGAAAATACTTGCGGTTGAACTCCAAGACGAAGTCAGCCCATGATATCTCCCTATGCACTCTCCTAGCAGCCATAGATCTCCACCACAACTGAGCATCACCAGAAAGGTTGTGGACTGCTATATCCACCTAGAACTCCTAAGGACATCTGAGAGACTTGGAAGTTACGTTCCACTCTCGTCCTCCACGCATCAGCAACAGTAGGATCAGTACCTCCCAAAAAACGCTTGGTACCAATGTAGTTCATCTTCCTCAGCATACTGACATATTGGGAATGACCTCCTACACCCAGAGCCACTGGCTGATGCGCCTCCGCCACCACTGGCGGCACTGCCTGTGCCTGAGCCGGTACCACTTCCGGTATCTACTGTAATAGTTGTGTCAACAAGCCCGCAAGATCAACGCCTCCTCCAGGGGCTCCATCTGCTGGGACTCCCGCACCTGGAACCCAAGCATCACCAGCGACTCATGGACCCCTCCTGAAGGCCCTGCAACTCGCCAACACCCTCAGCTGCCATACTCTGCTCCACAACATCACTAACCATTGGGGATCTGCCTCTACCACGACCACGTCCGCGTCCACGACCACGTCCGTGTCCTCGACCATGAACAGCAACAGCACCCTTTTGAAACTTGACATTTTATGGTGGGTGATGATGAATGAGATGATATGATGTGATGATGAACAGGTGGAATGCAAGGAGTTTCAATTTCCCTTATGTTGTTGTAGTATACGAGATGTCAATCCTAAATGAGTGTTATGCAAGCAATCAGGTTATGAATATTTGTCGAAGTCAAGCCAAATATGTAGGATGTTTGTCACTAACAACCTTATGATGAATGTAAAATCCAGAATGTAAAAGCTTATAAAACTAGATGCTAAAAGTAAAGAGAACAGGATGATCTAAACAACAATGCAATGAAACAGAAATAGAAACTATAGTAATGCAAGTAATAAACTAATGCAAGGCAAGTGATGAACAGGGAACTAAATGAATGTAACAGAAAAGCAACTAAAATGAAATAGGAATTGAAACAGG
>NC_025690.1:3204115-3204864 GCF_000633955.1 Camelina sativa | reverse complement strand
CTTGAGGAGGGATTCATGGGCTGGACTAATGATTGTGGTCATCTAACTAGGTCAACAAACCTCAAACAACTTGAGCTAATCTCTAGACAATGATCTCCTAGAACATGTTAATCCACTCTCATGGTAAAAACAATCAAGCTCATATATTTCTAGACTAGTTCTCAAATAGCAAATAACTTATACAAGCAAGCATTAAGCAATATATCATTTATGTCAAAAATCAAACAAGATATCTAATCTCTTAGCATGCCTAATGATAATCTCTAGATATAGCCTTATCTAATAACCTAGACATTTGTGTGATGCTAAGATGCTTAAAATCAAACCCTGCCCTCTCGGTTATAGGATCAGCATAGAGTATATCTAGCCTAGAAGAGATCTATAACAAACAAGCTTGACCTAGCTAAACAAACTACAGCCACAATCCACCGTAACCCATCCTCAAGATCATAAGCAAACTACTCACAAATGCTAAACATGATGAACAAAGTCATAAACCCAGAAAATAACGAAACTTGCATCATTAGAAAGATAAAGCAAAGATCTACAATATTGAAGAAGGAATAAAACTCGAATTCTTAATACTTTGAGAGTTATAGAACAAACAAGTACGAGAAATCTCTTCTTTTCTCCTTCAAAAGAGGTAAAAAATCTAAGAAATATAAAAAGCAAAAAGCATAATTCCCAAAAGGGTAAAAATTAGGTTTGTAGATTTTCTCTCAGGTGGCTCTCTTTGGTGGCGGAAGGGT
>NC_025690.1:3194823-3203946 GCF_000633955.1 Camelina sativa | reverse complement strand
GGTCGAGTGGGCGGTCGAGTGGAACTCCGGACCTTGATTCTTCACCTCTAACTCCCTTGCTTTCTTCTCTTGATAGCTTCACTCCTCTTCAGCATTGCTTCCATGCTCCTTAGGCTCCAAAATCACCTGTTTATGCAAGAAAATATGCAAATGCAATGCAACTATACTCTAATGCATGAACAGTCCTAAAAGCTATGCAAATATGGTGAAACTAGATAGCAAATGATGCAAAAGAGGTGAAAATACTAAGGGAAAACAGGGTAAAATATATGAACATCACCTCTCTAACCATCTGCACTACCATGAAGAGAAGGCTAAGCACATAATTCAACAAAACAAAAACAAAACTCACTGTGGAATCACACTGTAGGCTCAAAGAGGATGTTTTAGGACTCCATGCCACACACAATTGACTAACTCACATAATCAATCAAGACATGTAATCCTAACATCAACAACAGAAACCTAGTGAACCCAAACCTAGAACTGTAAGGGCTCTAGTACCAAACTGAAACGACCCGACCCGTTTTTTTTAAATAAGTAATAAATAATAAATAATATTAGTAAATACACTCAACTAGTGGTCCCATACCCACTAGCCACCTAACCACAATCAAACCAAACAGCGGAAATAACAATACTAATAAATAACTAATAATCCAATAACCAATAATAAATAACCAGTGTTAATTCCAAACCATAGACTAATAAACCAAACAACATAGAACAATGAACCAGTAACCTAGCAATGTTCTATTGACCTAACTCTAACAACCTAACAATGCCAGACAACAACCAAATCGAGTCCCTAGAACATCCTCCTCTTCATTGCTTGGATTCCACGATCACACTTTGCCTTTACCTGCATCACAAACACAAATTGCAATGCAAGAGTATTTTATAAACACTCACTAAGGAAATCCTCCCATCTATTGGGCTATACACACAAGCAATAGAGATAAATCTAACCATAAACCAACAACCAATACCCAACAAACCATGACTCAACATCGACCAACACAAACTTGCATCGACCAACACAAGGTTCACTTGCATCGACCGACACGCACATTGAATCGACTGACGCATGCTCGACATAACACGAAATTCCTAATTGCATCGACCAACACCTCCAAATGGCATCGACTGATGCTCCTAGGTCAATTCTCGCCATCCTCGCATTGCATCAACCGATGCACAAAGTGCATTGACGAATGCACATGCCGAGCATCGTTTTTCCCCAAAGCTTCTCGCCGGATCTTCGTTCCTACAAACGTCAAACTCGATCCCAAGCCACAAGAAAGCCTCACAAAGCCTCAACTAACATTCTAACAACCCACACAACACATAAACACGCAGATCAGAGAATCTCTAGCTTAGATAAGCCATGGTCATGCACTTACCTTTGCCAAGACGAATCTGAACCTTACACAAGCAAGAAAATGCTCCTAGGAAGCTCCTACAACGATCCCAACTACACATCTCTACAGGAACGGCCTCAAACTCCAAGAATTTCCCAAGAACACTCAAGAAAACTTTCTCTCTTTCTTTCTCTGCAGAAACGGCCAAACCTCGGCCACAACACGACAAATCCCCTTTATACACGACCTAAGGGTTTTCCTCACCCAAAACGCAGCGTTTAACTTAAACTCGTCCGCACAAACCGACATTGAATCGACCGATGCACCTACTGCATCGACCAATGCATCCCCTTTCTTTTATAATCCAATTTTTTTATAAAAGTCATCCTCAATTTTGTAAAATCCTTCCCAAATTTCATACAATCTTTCTTTAATTCATATATTTCACTGTTAAAACAAAGTGCATACAAAAACATATGACATTATTATTTGGGCAAAGTTCAAATTCTATGGCAAACATGATTTCATACAATTCCACATAATTTCAGTTAATCATGAAATTAATCTTCATTATGCTCAAATTACAGTTTATGCTAATTTGTTTTTTCTTAGAGACCAACCATCGAACACCTTATGGGCACTAATAAAAACTACCAAGTAACACCAAAAATAATGAATCTTAAGGACAAGAGGCACAAAATTGGAGACTTCTATAACCGTCCTAGCGCAAAGATTGAACTTCGGCTCTTAAATTCCAGCAACCACTTCAACGTCGTAGCTTCTGTCATCACATTACCAAAACGATTAGTCACATTATAGTCATATACTTAATCCTAAATCTGCTTTTCTTCACGAAAGACTCTTTGATAACTCCTTCATCACTTTCCTCCTAATCTCAAGTGCCTTAACTATCATCTCATTCTCAATCTTTTCATTGTTATCACCATCAGAACCGAGAAAATTACGAAGCAAAGGAAGAGAGGACGAAACATCAGCATCAGAAGCAAGTTGAGTATAGATTGAACCAGCAAACTACATAGTTCTTCATGTTACCAGAGAGAGCTCGGGTAGCTTCGATCGGTCATCACCGTCAACATCACGCTGCGAAGGAGGGAAAAAGGTTTCTTGGGATTTGTTAGGGTTGTTTTTGTTAAGCTTTAGGTCTTGATTATGGTGGATGTGAAGAGAAAGGGATCTAAACTGTATCAGCGACGGATTACTATATCTTATGATTTTCTAGGATAGCGGAGAGAGGAGGAGCTGAGGAAAAATGAAGAAGTGAACTAAGCATTAGAACATGTAGGAGAAAAACTGAGATTACAGGTAAATTAATTAAAAAAGATAAATAAATAATATATAAATTTGTGCTAATTTTGGAAAATTTTAGCTTGTGTGCTAAGTTTGGAAGAAGAACTTAAAATTGTGCTATTTTTAAGATTCTCCATAATAATTAATACTTTAAAATATTTCACAAAATAATAAAGCAAATATAACAAACAAATAATATAAAATAGTAATATACATCAAATAAACTAAGATACTATAATTGGTGTGGAAATTTCGCAAATATTCTTCTCAAAAACTGAGAAAAGAGATAACTTTAAAATCAAGGAATATCCCAAAAAGTTTGGAGATTTTTAAAGTTTTTTGGGTTAGTATAAATATTTTGGGTTTGGCTATGAGTAGCATAGACTCTTTAGAATATTGTTGTAAAGTTGTAAATTTAGCTAAAGATAAAGCAAAGAAAGTAGTGTTTTTTTTTTCACAGACGGATAAACTACAGTAAAACCTCTTTAAATTAATATTCTATAAATTAATAAATACTCTAAATTAATAAATTTTGTTAGTCCTAAGTCGGGATAGTGTATAAAATAACAAAATTCGAGAAGATAATAAGATAATAATTTTTTTGAAATTCCCATATATGGTCCCAATAATATCATAAATTAATAATCATGTAAATTTACACACACATATATATATATATGATGATACAGTAAAGTATGTTTCTCTGAAACCTCATATCCATAAAACAATTTTTATTTGGCATCTTCAAACAATAATGATATAAAATAGTCTATAACATTTCATAAAACAGCTAAAAAATTAAAGTTTTCAATTTATAAATATGCATAATTTACATTTTGATAGTTTGATAGACTATTAAAATATAATAATTGATATTCTTATTCATAAATTTGAATACTTATGTCATGTGTATAAGTGAATTTGTCTATAATATTTGTAATTCATTGTCAATAATATTTTTTAATTTTTCAAATTAAATTCCAATACCATAAAATTTAAAACATCCAAAATTCTAATCTTATTTTGCAAAAATTATCTCAATTTATAATTATTAAAAATTTAAAAAATTAAAAATATACTTCTAAATTAATAATTATTAATTTACAGTATAAAATAATAATTATTAATTTATAGATAAATTAATATCACTATAAATTAATAAAATATCTTGGTCTCAACATTATTAATTTATAGAGATTTTACTGTAGATGAGTTTTTACTTCTTAGTCGGTTTTGATCATTTGGATAGAATAGATCATAACTTTAAGAAATTTCTGTAAAATATTATTTATCAATAAAGAGTAAGTAGAAAAGCGTTAGATGCGCTAGATTTGACACATTCCAAATCAAAAATAGGTATTCTGTATTCCTCTATACCTTAGCTTGTCAAGATGTTTGTAAAATATTATTTATCAATAAAGAGTAAGTAGAGAAGCGTTGTATATCTATGTAATTGATATATCTTTAATTTTATCTTTATGAGAGTGTAATGATATTTTTCTAACATTTTTTGTAAGTTTTTGTTTTCATCATGATCAATTCATATAGATAGTGACATAACAAAGTAGATACAATTACAAAGATTGGGTTAATTGTTTGTTTCGAAAAGCCGGTGCAACCAACTAATTTTCAAAATTGCTGACTTTTTGGAAAAAGGTAATTTACGCCTAAGTACAATATTATCGACATTTTAATTTGCCTCTAGCCCATTAGCAAAAAATATGGATCAAAGGTTTAGTAAATCCAGGATCTATAAAAACAAGGCTGCATAAAACCATGCAAAAATAAAAAATAAAAAAAAATTGAAGCGTATGATAAAGAATTAAAGATTGACATATATACAACCATCATGAAGGATGACTTAAAATGGTAGACAAAGTGGGACTTTTGTAAGCCTACGTTAAACTTAAATGAATAAGAATGTTGAAAAAAAAATCAGATTATGATATAAATTGTTCCTTTCAATGTTCCCTTAACCAACTCATCCAGTATATATACATTTTTTCTTAAAGATT
Organism: Camelina sativa; assembly: GCF_000633955.1. NCBI lineage: Eukaryota > Viridiplantae > Streptophyta > Magnoliopsida > Brassicales > Brassicaceae > Camelina > Camelina sativa. Next base: position 3,199,262 of record NC_025690.1, on the reverse strand, counting down.
TGTTTGATTACGGAATTTGCAATATACTTTGTCACTGATGATATTACAAGAACATCTTTATTGGTTAAAAACGCCTAAGAAAAGCTAAAACAATAAAATAATAAAATAATATTATTTTTTAATATATTTTAGTTATATTATATTTAATTTAAGTTTATTATAAAATTAAACAAACAAGTAAATGACATATGTAGTACAATTTTTTTTTTGAATAAAATATAAAATTTCTTCGAAAAAATACGATTTTACAATAAGTGCAGCGTTTTTTTTTTCTGTTTCATCTTATATTTTTTAAAAAATTAAAGACTTAGAGATGTAGTGTCAAAGATGTCATCTTGATGCGAACCAAGTCACCATACAACTATCAAATCTTAATTAATTCAACTACAACGGGATGCAAGATTTGCGCAGTTATCATTCCAAAATGATATGTAGGAAGACCAAGGTAGCGTACGGGTAAACAATCAGATGCAAAAGAAAAAGAGTGAAGAATCTCTCCCCGCTTATTGTCACTAACGCCAGCCATATACAATGTAGACTTCTCTAGACTGATTTGCATATCTGAAGCTTCAGCAAACTGATCAAAAATATCAAGGAACTCCCTCAATGGACCCTTTCTTACCATCCGTAAAAATAAATAAATCATCAGCAAAACACAAATGTGTTAGCTGCAACTTTTCACACCTCGGGTGATAACCTGTTTTCTTCTCCAAAGCAGCCTTATCAAGGATAGTTGAGAGAACATGCATACATATGATAAAAAAGATATAGAGAAAGGGAGCAACCTTGTCGAAGGCCCCTCTCACTACGAAATAGGCCTGCTAATTCACCATTTAACTGAACCGAAATGAAGCAGTTGTGACACAGAGCTTGATCCAATTGATAAATTGCTCCGAAAAGTGCAAAGAAAAGGCCATTGAACCGAATCAAAAGCTTTGGATATATCAATCTTTAATGCACAACGAGATGAATTTGTCTCCTTATGATAGACTTTGACTATTTCTGATGCCAACAAAACATTTTCCATCAATAATCTATCCTTAACGAAAGCAGATTGAGTTGGAGCAATAAAATCTGGGAGAAGCCACTTTAGCCTATTAGCAAGAAGATTTGGTATAACCTTATACAATACATTGCAGAAGGAGATAGGATGGTAGTCTTTCATCTCCTTCGACTCTATTTTCTATGGAGTATGAGCAAGAATGGTAGTGTTCACTCCATGAGAAATAAAACCGTATTGGAAGAAAGATTGAAATGCTATAATGAAATCCTTCTTCACAATCAGCCATGTCTCTCGAAGGAACTCAAATGTGTAGCCATCTGGCCCAGAGCTTTTATCTCTTGGCATAGCAAACAGAACATCTGTAATTTCCTCTTTAGTTACCTCTTTAACCAGCTGAAGTCGAGCATCCTCTGAGCAACGATAGGAACATAAATTACTGAGCTCCCCCTTCATCAGCCCGCGGTAGTGAACCGGCTTATGAGTAAGAAATTTCCGAAAAAACCTCTCCACTTCAAACTTAATCTCCTCATGAGAGCCTAGATACATCTGGGCATTGAACTTATTTAATCGCATTTTTCACCTCCCTAATCTTTGCAACCTTATGGAAAACCTTATTGTTACCATCACCAACCTTCAGCCAGTGAAGCTTTGATCGTTGCTTTAGAAATCTTTCTTCCAAACTTGATAGGTGCATCCTGAAGATGCAGCATTTGAACAAGTGTTTGAACTACTTCAGAAGGACACGACACTAATACAAGAACAGAGTATCGAGTGATCTATGGCGGCGATTATCAAGACTCATACTGGATTAGAAGGCAAGAGAAGCTTCTAGAAGGTCGAAGAGCTTCATGTTTACAATTGCAATGTAAACATGAAGAAAGTGGGAAATTTCCTAAACCATAAAGAAAAAGGAAATTGTCCAATTCATATTAGGATTAGATTAAGTAGTTTGCTAATTAAATAGCTAATACCTAGATCTATAAATAGGGGTGGTATAGCTAGGTTGAGCTTTAGCACAAACAAAAGAAAGTTTATCTAGCTACTAAGTTTTAGTCTAAAAGAAAAAGAGCTAAGAACTTAGGGAGAGCAAGAGATTTCTTTAAGAGAGTTTTAAGAGATTAGAAAATTGTTTAGAACAAACTTGTAAACAGATTTTCTATCAATCAAAAAATGTTTAAAGAAATCGTTATTCAAATTGTTCAGATCTTAAGTTCTCGCACTTTCAATTGGTATCATAGCGGGGCTTGTTCAGATTATTACAGGTGAGATTCTGTGGACAAGATGGAGAGCTACAGAGATCTGATCAACAACAACAAGGTTGTCTTGGATGACAGAAACTATGGGTTCTGGAAGTCGAGGATCAAATCTATCATCGGAGGTATTGATCGTCTTGCTTGGAAGACTGTTCTGGAAAAGTGGGAGGAACCGACAATCAAAGATGAATCAGGCAAGAAAATTCCCAAACCTGAATCAGACTGGACCGATGAAGAACAAAAGAGATCAAAGTTCAACTCAAGAGCATTAAGCGCCATTCATTGTAGTGTTGGAAGAAAACAGTTGGAATTGATTCAAGGATGTGAAACTGCTAAAGAGGCATGTGATATCCTTCAAATTCATTATGAAGGAACAACAAAAGTACAGAGTTCGAGAAAAGATATGTTGGCCTCTAGATTTGAGAATCTAAGGATGGAGGAGCATGAATCAATTTCAGACTTTAGTTCAAAGTTGAGTGGTCTAGCACAAGAAGCCTTAACTCTTGGGAAAACTTATAAGGATCAGAAGTTAGTCAAAAAGTTTTTAAGATGTCTTCCATCAAGATTAATGGGATACAAGACAGCCTTAACTGTCTCTCAAGACTTAGACAATCTCAGTTATGGTGAAGTGGTCGGAATGCTACAGGCACACGAGATGGAACTTAATGGAATTAAGAAACCAAGAGGAATAGCTCTAGCAGTTAGCAAAGACGTAACTGACCAAGGAGAAGAAGATTTTGTGAGCCTGTTGGTAAGAAGGTTTGATCGAGCTTTAAGAAGAATAGAACAAGGTCAAGGTCAAAGGAAAGGTAACTCATTCAAAAAGACAAGTGAGGACAAAAAGGCTGATATGCAGTGTCATGAATGTAAGGGATATGGTCATTTTATTCGAGAGTGTCCGACAATCAAGTTGCGATATGCCAAGTGCACAATTTTTAAAGGTACGGGACATACACATGAAGAGTGTGTGAGTAACCCTAATGCTAAGAAAGAAAAATATATGATTAGCATTGAGGATGAATCAGACAATGACAGCAACAGTGAAGAAGAGCTCATTAATTTAGTGGCTATGGTAGGAATCACTGAATTTGAGAATGGGGAAGAGGTAACTGATTCAGACTCAGAAGGAGAAGAAGTTCTTGACATTGTTCAGAGTTACAAAGAAGTGCGAAAAACACTTAGTACTCTTGGAAAGGAAAATCAAGGGTTGGTGAAAGAAAAATTTCATCTAGAAGCACTTGTTATGTCCTTGCAAGATGAATTGATGAATGAAAAACGGATTGCTAAGGATTCGCTTGATTTGATGAAAGAGAAGTTGGTTCTATCAGCAAAAGCAGACAAGTTTGAAGAAGAGCTGCTTAATGAAAAGAAAAAACCCGCAGAACTACAATCTGAATTAGATCAGCAATATAGGAAGATTCACATGTTCGCAGGCACAAAGCAACTTGACAAGATTTTGAGCTATGGGAGAACTGAGTATACTCATAGAGGATTAGGCTATAATGAGGACAAGGGAGCTAAATCACAGACAACTAAATTTGTGTCGGCTGAAGCATATCAATCTGAGAAGGAGACATCTACGCGTATTTCTAACGGGTCTTTAAGCTGTTATTTTTGTGGGAAAATCGGTCACTTCAAACGGTTTTGTTATAAGTATTGGCAGAAGGTCTGTACTTTAAAGCGCCAAGGAAGATTCTTTTGGAATGGAGTTAGAAGACAGGTTTGGATGAAGAAAGCTGACCTATATCAGTCAGGGTCAAGTGTAGCTTCTGGATCAGGATTTAGATGCAATATCGCCATGATTACTGAAGAACAAGAAGATACGGAACCTTGGTTCTTCGATAGCGGTTGCTCAAGACACATGACTGGAACCAAAAGTAATTTACAGAATATTAAGAAATTGAAGGGAGGTACAGTAACATTTAGAGATGGAAGTCATGGGTTCATACAAGGCAAAGGTACAACATGTGATACAGAACTTCCACAGCTTGTGAATGTCTATCTAGTTCAAGGATTACGTGCAAATCTGATAAGTATTAGTCAACTCTGTGACGAAGGATTGTCAGTCTTATTCACAAAGGTCGATTGGAAAGCATTGGATGAATCAGGTAATATCAAGTTATATGGTGTGAGATCTGGAAATAATTGTTACATGTGGGAGAAACATTCAGTCAAATGCTACA
>NC_025690.1:3179236-3194473 GCF_000633955.1 Camelina sativa | reverse complement strand
AGTCATGGGTTCATACAAGGCAAAGGTACAACATGTGATACAGAACTTCCACAGCTTGTGAATGTCTATCTAGTTCAAGGATTACGTGCAAATCTGATAAGTATTAGTCAACTCTGTGACGAAGGATTGTCAGTCTTATTCACAAAGGTCGATTGGAAAGCATTGGATGAATCAGGTAATATCAAGTTATATGGTGTGAGATCTGGAAATAATTGTTACATGTGGGAGAAACATTCAATCAAATGCTACAGTGCTCAAGGCAGTATAGATCTCTGGCATCAACGACTTGGTCATATGAATACAAGAAATCTTACTACTCTTGTGAATAAAGAGATAATATGAGGGGTACCCAAGCTTAAAAGTGAGGACAATATTGTGTGTGGACCTTGTAATCAGGGAAAACAAGTCAAGATTCAGCACAAAAAGGTTCAAGATGTTCAATCAAAGTCAGTTCTGGATCTGATTCACATGGATTTGATGGGACCAATGCAAGTGGAAAGCTTAGCTGGAAAGAAGTATGTGTTTGTACTAGTTGATGATTACTCCATATACACTTGGGTACGTTTTATCCGTGAGAAGTCAAATACAATAGACAGTTTCAAGATCTTAGCTTTACAACTACTTAATGAACGTGGAGGCATCAAGAAAATTCGGAGTGATCATGGTGGAGAGTTTCAAAACAAAGCTATAAAAGAGTTTTGTGAACAACATGGGATTGCACATCAGTTCTCAGCACCAAGAACTCTTCAGGAAATGGCAAGAGCAATGATACATGGAAACCTTGTTCCTAAAAAGTTTTGGGCTGAAGCTTTGAACACTGCTTGTTATATAATTAATAGAGTCTATGTACGAAGAGATACGATCAAGACGCCTTATGAGCTGTGGAAAGGCAAAACACCAAATCTGAGCTATTTCCATGTTTTTGGGTGCAAATGCTACATTTTAAATAACCAAGATTATCTTGGTAAATTCGATTCCAGAAGTGATGAAGGCATGTTTTTGGGTTATGCGGAGAGTAGCACAGCGTTTAGAGTGTACAACAGACGTACAAGCTTAATCATGGAATCAGTAAATGTGGTTTTTGATGATTAGTCTGTAGCTGTAAGATGATTCAGACAGTGAGTCAGAACAAGTAAGTATCACTAAAGTACGCAATGAAGTTTCTGAGTTGGATATTCCTGTTACAAAACCGGAAGAAGTACAACAAGTTCATAAGAATCACTCTGCATCTGATGTCATTGGAGACTTGAATGGAAAAATGAAGACTAGAGGAATTCAGCTTGACTTTAAGAAGATGACAAGCTACCTTATAACTCTAGAAACAGTTTTCTATGAGTGTTTTGTGTGGATGATCGAACCGAAGGATCATATAGAAGCTGTTCAATATGATTTTTGGATTATAGCCATGGAAGAAGAACTGGAACAGTTTGAGCATAATGATGTTTGGGAACTGGTTCGTAGACCATTAGATGTGAATATCATTGGTACAAAGTGGATTTTCAAGAACAAAATTGATGAGAGTGGTGTTGTGGTTCGCAATAAAGCTAGATTGGTTGCACAAGGGTATACGCAGATCGAAGGTATAGATTTTGAAGAAACTTTTGCACCAGTAGCAAGACTTGAGTCCATTAGACTGTTTCTAGGAATGGCTTGCATTCTGAATTTCAAGGTTTTTCAGATGGATGTTAAGAGTGCCTTCTTGAATGGGATTTTACAAGAAGAAATATATGTTGAACAACCCAAAGGTTTTGAAGATCCAGTTAGGCCTGAGTATGTATATAAGCTTAAGAAAGCTCTTTATGGGTTGAAACAAGCTCCAAGAGCTTGGTATGAAAGGCTAACTAGTTTCTTGTTAGAGCAGAACTATAATAGAGGAAGTGTGGACAAGACCTTATTTATCTTGGAACAAGATGATGATATCATGATGGTTCAGATTTATGTTGATGACATAATTTTTGGAAGTACTTCAAAAGAGTTGGTGGATAAGTTTGTGAGTAGTATGACACAAGAATTTGAGATGAGTCTGGTTGGAGAATTAAAGTATTTTCTCGGGTTGCAGATTACACAGTCAGATCAAGGAATTTTTATTTCACAAAGCACTTATGCTAGACAACTTCTTAAAAAAATTCAGATGGATAAGTGCAAAGAAGCTTTGATACCTATGAGTACTTCATTGAAACTATCAAAAGATGTTGATGGTAAAGATGTGGATGTCAAGCAGTATAGAGGAATGATTGGGAGTTTGCTATATCTTACTGCTAGTAGACCAGATTTGAGTTTTAGTGTGGGGATATGTGCAAGGTTTCAGTCAAAACCAAAACAGTCTCATCTTGAAGCAGTCAAGCGAATTATCAAATATGTCAAAGGAACTGTTGATTTTGGGATTTGGTATTCTAAAGGTTCAAACAAAGGGTTGGTTGGTTATTGTGATGCAGATTATGCAGGAAGTGTAACAGATCGGAAGAGTACAAGTGGAGGTTGTTTTTACCTAGGTAACAATCTAATAGCCTGGTTGAGTAAGAAACAAAATTCAGTGTCTTTGTCTACAGCTGAATCAGAATATATAGCTATGGGGAGTTGTTGTACTCAATTGTTATGGATGAAGCAGATGTCAGCAGATTATGGTATGGAGTCAGGAGTGCTACAAGTGTACTGTGACAATAGGAGTGCAATTGATATTTTTAAAAATCCAGTTCAACATTCAAGAACCAAGCACATTGATGTGAGACATCACTTTATCAGAGAATTGGTTGAAAAAAGCAAGTTTTGATTGAGCATGTTGATACTGAAGAACAGCTAGCAGATATTTTCACCAAAGCTTTAGATTTTAATCGTTTTTCGTTCTTGCGAAATTCAATTGGTGTTTGTGAGATGTGAATTACTCACAAGATCGGAGCTGGTACAGGAGGAGATAGGATTGATAAAGCTGGTACGGCTCAAATTCAATTGGTGTTTGGATTATTGATTTTGGTTATGGTTTAGTGGAATCTGAGGTACATGGCTAAGATATTGGAAAAGATTTCTCGAGATATGGGCAGATTTTGTGGTTTTTGTTGTTTAAAAAAAAAGGGGAAACAAAATATTTGTTTTGTAATTTACAAAATAAGAAGAGGAAAGTCTAAGAGTCTCTACTTCGTGTGTGTCGGAAAAAAAAAACTCGAAGAAGGAGGAACGAATCAGAGATGGTAGGTGCAACTCGAAGTGGATTGGTGCGAAGAGCAAGGAAGTCAGAGATGTCTCGAGATGATGGGGCAGTCAATCGACCTCAATTGGTTGATGATTCGAGTGATGATGAAGAAGTTCAACCAAGGATTGTGTCGTATGGATCCGATAGCGATGATGATTCATCTAAAGGAGAATCGAAGAAGAATCAAATAGATCAAGGGGTAGATAATCTCGAAGGAGAAGATCTAATGGATGACGAGGTGGAATTTGTTGGCAAGAGTAAAGAGAAGGCTTTTGTTTCAGAGTCTGATACAGAGGTTGGGGTTGAAGAAATCTTTGTACAAGAGCAGATTGAGAGACACACAGAGAAGCAAAGGAGCAAGAAACAAAGAGAAGTTGCCTCTGCTAGCAAGAAGAAATCAAAACGACCAAGATCCGCAGAACCAAATACCAGGAATGTTCGGACTAAATCTGGGTTTCAATCTGATGTGTTTATCTCCAAGGCAGCCAAATTAAGGTACTCTCAGTTCTTCTCTAGGAAATTTACAGCTGAGAGACAATTGGATATGTCTCGAACGGATGAATTTGGGTTTATTGGGAAGATATTGTCGTTAGGACTTGGAGCTACAGTTGATGATCCTTCTGTTTATGTCAAAGAGATTATTTGTGAATTTTATGCTAATTTGCCTAATGGAAAGGCTAGGGATGGTGTTCAAGTGTTTGTGAGGGGAAATTAGTATGAGTTTTCTCCTAAGGCGATTAATCGAGCTTTCTAGTATTTCGCCTTTGACTAAAGCTGAAAAGAAAGCTGATGCAGCAGTGGATAAATTGAGTAAAGATGAACTTGCAGAGTTTTTAAGTGGTGAAGACAAATCGAATTGGGCTAATTTAAAAGTTGCGGATCTACCTAAGGAGAGTGCAGCTCTTTTAATGTTGGCAGCATACAATTGGGTTCCTTCGAAACACAGGAATCATCTTTCGGTTAAACGAGCTCGAGTAGTTTACAAGATTATCAAGGGCATCCGGTTTAATTTTGGGCAGTTGGTTTATAATCAGATTATGAACATAAGTTGGACAGATCCTACTCGCTATGTGGTTTTTTCAAGAATTGAAACTCTTAGAGTTCAAGAAGGTCCGCTTGAGTGGTCAGATGAAGAAGAAGATGTGTATGCTGAGTTTTATACAAAGGACGCCAGAACAGGACATATATATGAGGTTAAGCATAATCTGATTCCAGAATGTGATGAACCGATGCAAAGATCACCAGTTGGAAGACAAGCTGAAGAAGGGTCTTCTTCTGCATCTGACATTGTTCAGTTGGGTAGTATATGATTGCCGCATATTGGTCAGGATAGTGCAGAGATTTCATATGAAGCATTGGTTGATACTGCTCAAGCTCTTCATAGGCTTACAGATGTGGTTCACAGGTTGATTCAGAATCATCCATTGTCAAAGATGATTTAGTGGTTTTTAACTGTTGTGCTCACAAGCAGGGGGAGAAATGGAGTCTGGTTCTGATATTCTGGGGGAGCTACAAGTATGGGGGAGCTACAGTTCTGGGGGAGCAGTGTTTTGTGTTGTTTAAAAAAAACTATCTGAACATTAGTTCGTTTGTCAGCTGGTTTGTTGCTTGCAGAATTTATGACGTTTATGTGTTAAGGATTTTCAGTTTATTCAAGGTTTCATTTAGATGAATTTGAATGCATGAAAAAGATTTAAAGTGCAGATGCTTGTGAAGCACAAAGTCAAAAAGGGGGAGATTGAAGATGCAGCATTTGAACAAGTGTTTGAACTACTTCAGAAGGACACGACACTAATACAAGAATAGGGTATCGAGTGATCTATGGCGGCGATTATCAAGACTCATACAGGATTAGAAGGCAAGAGAAGCTTATAGAAGGTCGAAGAGCTTCATGTTTACAATTGGAATGTAAACATGAAGAAAGTGGGAAATTTCCTAAACCATAAAGAAAAAGGAAATTGTCCAATTCCTATTAGGATTAGATTAGGTAGTATGCTAATTAAATAGCTAATACCTAGATCTATAAATAGGGGTGTTATAGCTAGGTTGAGCTTTAGCACAAACAAAAGAAATTTTATCTAGCTACTAAGTTTTAGTCTAAAAGAAAAAGAGCTAAGAACTTAGGGAGAGCAAGAGAGTTCTTTAAGAGAGTTTTGAGAGATTAGAAAATTGTTTAGAACAAACTTGTAAACAGATTTTCTATCAATCAAAAAGTGTTTAAAGGAATTGTTATTCAAATTGTTCAGATCTTAAGTTCTCGCACTTTCACATCCATCTCGTATATGCTTCAGAAGCATTTCTCATGGCCAACCCTGGCTGAAGGGTTCGAAAGAACTTCAAACTGCAACTTACATAGCCTGTCATAAGCTTCTCTAGTCTTCTTTGAGAAAGCTCCCAAGCGATCATTGCTCATTTTTTTCATCCTTGGTTTGAAAGCTTTAAGCTTCTTAGAGAATCTGTAGATAGCAGAGATAGAGTGGTAAATAGGCTCTGTAGTCTCCCAGTAAGACTGAATCATTGGTATAAAACTCGTATCAGTGGCAAGCGCATTAGTAAATTTGACTGGCTTTTGAACTTTAGGCTTATCTGCTCCAATCCTTATCCTACATCGCAGATGATCTGAAACTCCTCCTTCTTCAAACACCCCATAGCACTGTGGATACTTTTCAAACCATGAGTCATTCATTAGTACCGATTCAAGCTTCTTATAGATAAGTGTTGCATCATCCCTTTTATTACACCATGTGAACAGCGGCCCTTGATAGTGCAAATCACCCAAGGAGAAGTATGTCACAACATCCTGAAAATCATGCATCCCCAACGGTACAGAGGGGTCTCACTAAAAGAAAATAAGTTTATTTAGACGTAATTTTTCGTCACAATAGCAAATATTTCTCACAATAAAATTATTGCTACTAATTTGTGACAATTTATAAACAGTTGCAATACAATCGTCGTAACTTTGTTTTTGTAACTAAAACGTCACACAAATTGTGACGAATAAATCTAGTAGCATTTTCGTCACCAAATATGACTACACAAAGACGTATCAAAAGTGTCAAGATTACCTACTAATTATGTCGTTATAAAATCATCACATTTTACGACTATTATAACATCTCAACTCCGTCATAGCGGATGAGGAAACTAGTCTCAAAATCGTCATAATTGATATCTAAAAATCAGTCATCAATCCGTACTAAATTGTGACAATTTTATCGTCTAAACTTCGTCATATCTTATCACCAAAATGTTGTTACAAATCCGTCTTATCAAACTATCGATTTAGTTCTTAAATTTTTCAAACTTCTTCATTAAATTATGGTCACAACTATACATAAACCGTGTATTGTATAGGCTTATTATTTATCTTGGTTTAATTGAAAATATGTCACTATGCTGTCAATCTAATAATTGTAAATAAATGACTAAAAACCTTTATTTGAAAATATGTTATTCTCATAACAAAAAATAAATAAATAAATATGGTCATAGATTGAAACGTAAAGAAACAAGGGACAATTGCATTTTGCATACCTTTATTTGGCTTTGAATGCAATATTAGACCATATATTCAATATTTGAGAAACATAATCATTAAGAGTACGGAAATTACATTTGACTCCCTTATGACCAAACAAAAAAACAGAAGCCAAAATGACAGATGTAACCCGGAGGAAGTCTGCAAATTAACGTCAACTAGAAGACATAACAATATGTCTACTCCTTAATTATAATTTAAATTTTAATTAAAAAGGTATAAAAAATAATTTAATAAACTTATGGACTAAATAATAACCACATAGACTTTCTACATTGAAATAAAATAAATTTACATATAAATGAGTCAAATTAATGGAGGAAAGACTGATGTTAAAATTATTTGATTTAGGATTTGATTAAGTAGACTTCTCTATAGACTATTGGAGGTTGACTATGTTATGCCATCAACTATTAATTCCTGGGCGTTCGGTCAGAACCAAGAGAACCGAACCGATTAAACCAAGATGTTCTGTTTTCGGCAGCAACTGTGAGAGGATCAACAAACCGATCGGCGAAATTAATTTGGTAATTCGGTTCGATTCGGCGGAGCATAACCGGTTATATATACCTAATTTTCACTAACCCTAATCCTAGTCACTTTCATTTCTTCCTCTTCCACCTTCCGCCTCTCTATCTCTGGCGATAAGCGATTCTAAAACCGAAAAATTCTCTTTCTCTCATCATAATCACCTTTCTTCTTCATCTTCGTCATCTACAGCTCTTCTCTCTGTCAAACATGGTGTAGATATCGACCTTTTAGATATCAACCTTCCGCTTCTCTCCGATTCAGCTTACATACTCAAGGTAAATGAGTTAATCCTGTTAGAACAATATTCTAACCCTGGTAAAAGTTTTTTTCTTTTTCATTTTTCCAAATACAAACAAAACCAAACAAACCAACCAATAATCGGTTCTTGTAGAGTTGAAAAATAGATAAGAACACATAAAAAAAAAAAAAAAAAAGACGATTAAAGACTTTTTCAATTATACAGACTTCACACAGAACTCCAACACGTTGACTTCCAAAATAAGTCTAAGTTAATGACCTAACTGCCTAAGAAAACCAAAAACTTGATTTCTCCACATGTATAATATATAATCATGTCAAAAACATATAGAAGCAAAGTACATAACATATATCAAAGAATACAACAAGAAAATCTTAAAAATTATTCACCAATTTGCAATAAATTGGTTTTCAAATTATGACGACTTCATGTTGATGTCAACATTGTAGACATAAACTAGCCTCTATAAAGATACTTCCCTTGAAGTCTATTTTGTGTGGTCTATTTTTGCAATTACAATTTAATAAAGCAGACACCGTATGAAGTCTACTAGGATAGTTGACTTCTTTTGTTGTCTTCCTTTGTTAATTTTTTGGTCAGTTTTGCAATTAAAAACATATAACATAGTAGACTTCTTAGAAAGTTTCAACAAGTTAAGTTTGATTACAGTCTACTATGGTTATTTTTGCAATTGACCAAACCATTGAGTTTGTAGTAGACTTCTAGCTAACAAGTAGACTTCATCTATCCGTCAACTAGATAAAGTAAACTTCGTTGTGGTTAGTTTTGCAATTGACCAAGTTTGACTTTCGCCAAGTAGACTACGTACGAAGTCTCCAGGAATGTTGACTTCGTTTTCAGTCTCTCGTGGTCATTTTTGGGGTTGACCAACATTTTAATATTTTAACTAGTAGACTTCTTTTACAGTTAACTAATTAATTTAATATCAATAATATTACGATCAATATTTTTATATTTTGGTCAAATCCAAAAATAGCCACTATAGAAGTCTACTCTTTTATTATCGGAAGAAGACTTCGTCCGGCAGTCATAACTAAAAGTCAAAAATTTGGTCAATTGCAAAAATACACCTTACTAGACTGGAAACGAAGTATCCGACAGAAAGATTATAATGCATTCTGAACCATATTTTTTTGTTTTCAAATGAAATTAAGGAGACTGAAATTTCAGTCTACGGGCTCGAAACTCGATAAAATTTTAATTGCAAAATTGACCACATAGTAGACTTTACATGATATTATGACGGTTAGACTAACAAATGAAGTCTAATATCGCAAAAAAATCAAGGAAAATCACGAAATCTACCGGAAAATAACCTTTTCGATGGTTGTTTCGCAATGTCAAGCACGGAAGACGTCGTCTTTAGTCACCACGGAAGAAACCCAACACCAATTTAATCACTATCCAAGAATTACGACATATAACAAGATGAATGCACTTGCAAATTTTATTGGATTAAAATGGAGAGCAGATGGAAGAAAATGAAGTTCTCATAGCATTGGATATTATTTAAGCTTACAAATTCAGGTTGTTGAAGCTTTAAGAGCTTCAAATTTAGTTGTTCATGGTTGTTGGAAAATTGATGGAGGCGGCACAACCGTAAATAAAATAAGAAGATGAGGATATGGATGTAATAAACATTTTTGCAAGAAATTCAAATAAATCAGAAATAGTGGCATTTTTGTGAATACAATGAAAGGACAAGGATTTAATAGGAAAAAAGTGGCAAATGTTGGAGAGAGAAAAAGAGGGGTCTAACATTGCAATTGACTCAAGTTTGTAGTCTAATTTTGCAAGTGTCCCAAGAAACAAACTACAATTGAGGGCCTGACTGGTTCAACCGCAGCATTTGCGGTTGCGGTTGTGGGAGATTGCGGAAGCGGATGGTTGCGGTTTCAAGGATGATTAAGTGTTATTAACACGAGCAAACAAACCCCACATGGAATCTTGAAAGCTTGCGGAGGTGTAATTCTCCATAGCTTAGAGTTGTTATGAACGAATGCATTCTGCATGTGGAGCATTCAAAAATCACCCTCTTATCACCAATCATTGCTTGGTTCGGAGTTGTAACGTGTGAATTCGAGAGTCTAGGAGAAATGACCATTCGAAAGCGAAAATTTAGGAGCCATCAAATTGGTAACTTCTTTCACTCCCATATGAGAGTCCACTTACTGATCTTGGTTGATGTGTCATCTTCAAAGCCATCAAATATAAACAAGTTAAGCACAAAATAAAAGATTGATAAGAGTTTGATTAATAGTTTCTAATAAGAGAAAACAAAACTCCCAAGAAGATCCTTATTCAAATATGATCAAAATGTATTGAACTGCATATTAACCCAATCATGATCCTTTTTCAATTTCAATTATGATCCTTTTTGTTAGTGATTTGTAACAATCATTAATTAAAATCTAGTCACTTTATCGTCACAAATTGTGACTTGTAGCAGTGTCCCCCTGCCACTCATTATGCTCCTTCATAGTCACCGGAGGCAGATCCGTATTTATTACCACCTCCATTCGTGACTCTCTCAATTGCTCCTCTGCATGTTCCTCTTCTCCGCCTTCTCCCTTCCCACTCAAAGCATAATAAGAATAAAAAAGAAGTGAACCTACAACCAACTTCATATCCAATATTTTCTTTCCTGGACTACAATTTGGCTTATGAGGATTTATCCATTGATCATTCTCCTGCTTTACCAGCTCTCTTTTGCCTCTGCTCCAGCCATCTCTGTAGCAGATGTTATAGAAATAACCTCTAAATCCAGTGGTAGCTTCACATTCCCTCCAACTTTCACCGCCAATCCTGAAGATTCACCCTCGACAATTCCTTGAGTTAGTACCTCACTGCTCTTTAACGCATTGAAATCTGAACATTCCTGCACTTTTTTACCGCTGTCTACATTAATACGAACAACAGTGTCAATAGCAAGACAACCAGCCTGAATATGTCCTTATTTATTTGCAAGTGCTACATCGTGGAGGTAACCACAGATACGAATACTTGATAATGACATCCAACTCTCCCTCTACTTCTCCAATGAGATGGTACTCCTCTTGTATACTATTCATTTAATTCGCCTCAACTAAATTTTGTGCCTTGTCAAAACTAACATAAGCTTCAGTTTTTGGGTGAAGCTTGATCGGCTTTCCAGCTGCACTAGCTAAGAACTCCAATCCTTTATCTATAAACATTGTTGGAGGCACATTCTTCAAGAGTATCCATAGTTGAATTGATCTCATTGTTGGTTGCTGCCCCTCTCCAAAAGGAGTCCATTTAGATAAAAGCATGGGGACACCAACTATATTACACAAACCTTTGTTTAACACTCGATGCCTCATCGATTAACTTTGAATTTTAAATTTGACTATCGATTCATTAACAGAGAACACATCAATTAGCGAGGACTTGTCTCCCAACCGCCAAATTTTATTCACTATCATGTGAATCTTCTCCACATGAGGCGCTGAAGTGTTGAAAAACTTACCAATAAGAAAATCTTCTCAAAGTGGTTTTGCATCCTCAAACACCCCCTTTGGGACTATCTGAAACGACCCGACCCATTTTTTTAAATAATAATTAGCTAATATTCTCATACCCACTAGCCACATAACCACAATCTAACCAACAACGGAAAATAATCAACAGATACCAATAAAAACAATAACCAATAACTAATAATTAATAAACCAATAACAGTAATAATTCAACCAAGTCATAAAACATAACATCAGCAACCTAGAAATGCTCTACTAACTCAACTCTAGCAACCTAACAGAAGTCAGACAACACATCAATTAGCCACTAGAACATCCTCCTCTTCATTGCCTTGATTCCACGATCACACTTTACCTTTACCTGCACCACAACACATATGAGATGCGTGAGTATTTTATAAACACTCAGTGAGGCAATCCTCCCATCTATTGAGCTATACACACAAGTAATTGAGATATCTCTAACCATATAACAACAATCAATAACCAAACAACAAACCAGACAACTGCATCGACCGACACCAACCCATGCATCGACTGACACAAGCTTGTATCGACCGATACAAAGTTTCCCTGCATCGACCGACACTAACACAGCATCGACCGACGCATGCTCGACATTGCACGAAATCCCTAATTGCATCGATCAACGCCTCCACATGGCATCGAACGATGCTCCTAGGTCAAATTGCGTTGTCCTCGCATTGCATCGACCAACACACAAAGTGCATCGAACAATGCACATGCCGAGCATCGTTTTCCCCTAAAGCTTCTCGCCGGATCTCCTTCCCTAAACAACCAAAACACACAAACCAAAGCCACAAAGAAGCTTCCCAAAGCCCCTTGCAACTCAATAACGTTCTAACAAGCCTAATACACACATAAACAAGCAGATCATAGAAATCTCAAGCTTAGATAAGCCAGGGTCATGCACTCACCTTTTCCAAGAAGATTTTGAACCTCAAACAAGAAGATCTACACTCCTAGGAAGCTCCTACAACGATCCCAGCTACAGATCTCTACAGGAACAGCCTTAATCACCAAGAATTCTCAAGAACACCCAAAAACTTCTTTCTCTAGAAACGGCCAAACTCGACCAAACCCTCGAGTTCCCCCTTTTATACACGATTTCAAGGTTTTTCTAACTCCAAAACACAACATTTAACTTAAACTCGTTCGCGAAAATCAATCTTGCATCGATCGATACTACCCTTGCATGGATCGATGCACATCCCAAACTGGGATTCCGGTTCGCTGATGTTACACTACCACGCGTTGCTGCCTAGCCACTTTTAAAACGACAAACTCTTGTTGAGTAAACATATGCTTTTTGGCTACCTCCATCCATGATTTCTGCCCAAAAGGACCTGACATCCTTGGCGTAGATGTTGACACCGTAGGAAAAGAGTTCTCCATGGCTTTGGAGACCACTTTGATCCCCTTATCCCCATCTGCTTGATTCGTACTTTTAGAAACTCGAGACTCTCCTTGTAGAGAAATCCCAACACCATTCCCCACCACCGGAAGAAAGAGTAAACCCTCTGCGGGCGAAACTCATTCTTCTCCTCGTAGCAAAGAGAGCGCTGCCAGCATAAACCGTGACTTCGGCCCTGTTCAAATAATTGTCGCTGGTAACCCACTTTCCACTGCTTTTAAGGGCAAAAAATAGAATGAAAAGATGAATTATCTGTCATTATTAATCACAGCGACTGTTTTTCTTTCTGGGGAAGGAGAAGAGTTCAATAGCTAAAAATTCCAGCGATGGGTTTTTGGAACCAACGATAGTAAAAATGATCACCAGCGACAGCTTTTCTTTTCTCTCACCTCCAGTTTTCACTCCACTGCTTTTTATATTTGTGTTGCTGGTCGCTATTATAGGGATAAGAAAAAGAACAGGGCCTTCGAGTCAAAATCCTAATCGCTTTATTATTAAATTAATAAATTTTATTTAACATGTCTTTGTTAGGTTAGATTTCGTGTCGTGTTTATGTTCCATATGAAATACAACTAAATGACACCGTTTTCAACTTCTCTCTCTTACTTTTTTTTCTTAATTGTAATTTTGGTGTGAGTGTCAAGTTTAGATACTACTAATGGTGTTGTTTTGACATGGAAAAGTTTATAAGAGGTTAAAATGTAATATATGAATGTATGAAGAAGCCTTATATGGGACAACCGAGTTACCTTATTGATAGACTCAAAATGATATTCTATGTGGAAAAGAGACAATATCATTTAATATATACACACATAATTTTATTTATCTACAGAATATAAATCAAAACCCAACTAAAAATATATGGAAAAAATGTCAATAAATGGAGTTACCAAAAGTGGTAAAACTTATGAATATTTGTTGTTTTACCACTTTTTATAAATTGTTTTTTGGACATTTTCCCAAAAAATATATATTTTTTGCAACTTATGCAAGAGGAAAATGATGGAAAATGAAATAAGATAGTATAAAAATAAATCAGAAAAACTGGGAACTAAAATTAAAAATAAATTAGAAAATTGGGACCAACATAATTGAAAGAAAGACAAAGTGTGTTTGTGGTGATGTGATGATACGGTCCCATTGGGATGATGATTCCTCTATCATAGACAGACCTTGGACAAAACCATTATGGTAATTTATCTTCATTTATCAATAAGACCAAACATAAATCTTGTTTCTTCCTTGTCTCGCTTATTTATTCCATGGGCTCGCTTAAGTGCAGTGTTCAAGAAAGCGGTCTAGGCGGCCGCTTAGGCGCCGTCTAGGCGCTAGGCGCTCAGCAGACGCCTAAACGACCGCTTAGACCGTCTAAAATCACAAAATTTTTATTTTAATGTATGTTTTATTTTTAACTACATATATTTAAAATTTTAAGTTTTATATTCAGATAAATATTTATAAATGTTTATATGTTATTAATCTAAATTAAAGAAATGTATTTTTATTAATTTTAGTTTATGATTTATTATTATTTATTTCTTCTAACATATATTTTTATATAATTTTACATATAATATCATATATATAATGTTCATATTGTAAACGCCTAAACCGTCTAAAAACGTTTAAAATTCCGACTAGGCGTTCTAGGCGCTAGGCGCTGGGTCACCGCCCACATACCGCCGAGCGCTTTCTTGAACACTGCTTAAGTGTAATCCAAAACCCTAACTGTGGCGACAATGAACGCCATTTTTCAACTGTAAGTTGTTTTAGTTGCACATACGTACAACAGACTTATTCAAAGATTGATGATTTAGAAACACTACTTGTTCCATTTAAACCAACCTCCACATATAAGAGTCTAATCAAATTACTATTTGTTACTATCACGATTTCTTGATAAACAAATTTGATAATAGGATTTATATAATCAAAACTGATTTAAAACGCTATCTAGTTAATATTTGCATATATAGAGGGATAACATCTCTATGATCTTTATCATTTTTGTACGGTTCAAAGCTATAACCAAAGTTGTTTATCAATTGTCATTCAAAAGCAATAAGAAATAAACGAATTAACTTATATTTTCATATATTATACTAACTATAATCTCCTCATATCTCATATATAAAAGATTTTCATCAAATTGGAAGTTTTTTTTGGACCATTCATTTCAACTAAACATACTATATGATTGGTTCCAAGATTAGCCAATTTATCGTGTTATTTTGTGATCATGTAGTGTTCGCCTTCTCATATCATGTCAAAGTTTATGAATTTTTAATTTACAAAGTCAGTTAGCAATTAGTAGATGAACTTTAATTCTTATATATATATATATATATATATATATATATATCACATCAAATCTCATCTTTTTCATATGCGATCTTACTCCTAAGTCCTAACAGTCTAACACAACACAAGTTAATCCAATTTAATTTATAAAGTAACAAAATTTACGCTAGAAAATAATTAAATTGCGTATCTGCATGTAGCTTACAATAACGTAAGTTTCATTCGTTAATTTGACAAGATGTACGTTCTTGCCAAACACTTGGATAACATTGGTTATATATGTCTCGAATTGAAGATAAGACAATGAATTAGAACGAAATGACAAAAACAGAATCCTAAGGTGATTACGGCTGTGGGGAGCATGAAAGGGAAACCAAATAGAAAAATCCCAACCAATTAGCTATATAAACCAAAAGTAGACCTATTTGAGAGTGACTTTTACCTGACTGTTATCCTTTTTTT
>NC_025690.1:3168286-3178812 GCF_000633955.1 Camelina sativa | reverse complement strand
GTTAATTGCTGTTTTCATTTTTTTTAATCGTACAAAAAAAAATTCTCTATACCAAAATTCATAATTTTCTTCATTTCAAAACTATCTATCTGCTTTTGTGTGTGGCTTTTTATATATAACATGTACACAATGTAATACTAATATTAGCTTTGAGTTTATATACTAGTTTCAGCTCATAGCCTCATACATACCACTTTTATATATTCTTCATCATTCCAATCTTGTTTTATTAAAGTTCATCTCATCTCTCAACTTCTTTTTATATAAACTAATACCCGATAAAGTAATGATTTGGGGGTACAAAAATACTTGAAAAGAGTGTTTGGATCTTTTTTAAGAAAGAAAATGTTAATAAACTAATAAAAACAAGCGGCGTCGAATTTGCAATGATCAGAAGACGATGGACAGACAATTCACATGGCGTTTTGCCTTTTGTAGTCACGAAAATACAATCTATTAAGATTTTTTCCAATTATTGGTTTTATTGTCTTTTTATTTTTAGATTGAAAATCTAATATGGAGATTTTGACTCAAAAACAGGGATAACCTTTACAAATGTAGTTTGATCTTGATAACCCAACATTTGTCTAATTCGTAGAAATAAATGCTTTAAAATTTTTATTGTTTTTTGACCAAGATATTTTAGTTGGAGTAATACGGTGTTAATGTCGTTACTGTGTTGCCTCATGTGTTCAAATGTTTATAATCTGTATAGTTAACGGTAAAAATTGTTTCGTTATTGTTTACTATTAATTAGCACTATTTTATATTTGAAGTATCAGATACTATTTTTTAATATTATTCATGCATTATATACGATATTTAAGGATATTGGTGAACTTACATTAATCTTTTTACAAATGAGAAGTTGCCTAAAGTGACATTCCATGAATACGTAAAAGTAATCTACACACCACATGTCATGCTTTGACATTCAATACAAAATTATAAAGGCTTTTTTCATTCGATTAAATAACATATCATACATACACTTTTCCATATTTTCATCATTAGAGGAACAATCATCAGCTTTAAAATTATTGATATTAATACCTCGAGTTCGTACGAAGGCCTATGACTATATTGTATATGAGTATGGAAAAGAAAGTAATAATAGTAGGAAAAAAAAAAAAACAAAAAATTGTTTATTAGATGGGGTATCCGATACATAACCTATTGATATTTCAACTATAAAAAGAGAAATACAAAACCTATAGTAGATCCATTATATTAGTAGAAAAATAACAAATAATTACATGATATAAATGGAAAAAGTTCAAGGTAATCATGCATAAATGCTGAGTTTTATGGTTGGCGAAAAGAATATAGATAGTAAAATGATGAAAAATATTTAAATCCGGTTAAAACTCTGAAACCTACAACTTCAATGTGGTAATGGTATTATAAATTTACAGCTTGATGACGGCCAAAACAAAAAAATTACTGCTTGATTTTTAATAGAGAAAGTTTTTGTGAAACGACTCTCTTCTTTTTAAAATCAAACATACAACTACAAATTAAGACAATTAGTTTATCATTCATTATCAACTTTTTTACTTATAACTTTATTTTTTCAAAAAATAAATATTATTATCTGGTGAACCATATACTTTTGTGCTTTCTGCTAAATTTGATTATACGAAAGTTCTCAGGTGTGTGACAAAAAAAAAGGCTAATGATTTCTCAAGGCTACCTTAAAAAAATTACATCTGACGAAAGTAAATAAATTATTATTTATATTACTTACAACAACCACTCACTCTATGGTTTCTCTATAACAGATCCTTCCTTCTACACAGAGCCCACAAAATCGAAACTTTGAGACAAAGAACTGTTTTTTTTTTTCCAATCAAACTCTGTTCTCGCAGATCATCACATCGTTCCTGGTCGAACCAATTGACTAAATCTCCACCGTCAAGCTCTCTACCATCACTGTCGTCTGTTAAGTTATCGGCGAACTTAACGGTGACCAAAACCAGACGGTACAAGTCTCTGGCCGTAATTTCGCTGGAAACCCTCTGTTCCGATTTGTATCACTTCTTGATTTCCCGGCGAAACCGGATCCGAATTCTCCGGCTAACCGGAGATGAAGTTCATGGAATTAGGGTTCCGACCTGACACATTCTACACTGTGGAAGCTGTAAGGTAAAATAAAGAAACCAATTCGTCTCTCTCTCTCTCTCTCTCAAATTTTCGAATCCTCTGTTTTAACCAATCTCACATCTTTTGACTGCTCTATTTTTTAAAAATTTCCAGGTCAGTGTCTTCTGATTTGATGAATGATCTAATCATACAAGTCAAATCCACCAAATATCTTCTTCACAAGGTTTTAAAAGTTTCAACTTTATAAAAAAAAATTACTCGTAACAGTTTTGATTTCTGATTATTTGTATTTTCTTGGCAATGCAATTTGACAGTTTCCGATGTTATCAAAATGCTTGCGTTTGAAGAACTTAGTCTCTTCTCAATCATTAGAAACCGAAAACTCGCAAGAACAACAAGTGATTCAACTCGTTGATTTCCCCGGCGAAACAGAGGCTTTTGAGCTCTGTGCTAAGTTCTGTTACGGCATCACAATCACTCTTTGTGCTCACAATGTTGTTGCAGTACGTTGTGCAGCAGAGTATCTCGGTATGACAGAAGAAGTGGAGCTCGGGGAGACTGAGAATCTTGTTCAAAGACTTGACCTTTTCTTGAGTTCTTGTGTCTTCAGAAGTTGGAGAGACTCTTTAGTCACGCTCCAGACCACTAAGGTGTTACCTTTATGGTCTCAAGATCTTGGGATCACAGACCGATGCGTCGAGGCAATTGCCAACGGTGTAACTCTATCCCCTGGTGAGGAGTTTTCGACACAATTGGAGACGGGTTTGTTGAGAAACAGGTCAAGAAGAAGAAGAGATGAAAGCGTGTGTAATGGTGGAGTAAGTAAGGGGGGAGAGAGTTTGAGGTGGTGGGGAGAAGATTTGGCTGATTTGAGTTTAGATCTTTACCGGAGAACAATGGTAGCGATAGTATCATCAAACCGGAGTATATCTCCAAGATTAATCGGGAATGCTCTTAGGATCTATGCATCTAAATGGCTACCGAGTATTGAAGAAAGCTCTGCAGATTCAAATCTTGTTTTGGAATCTGTTATTTCTCTTCTGCCAGCNACCAGCGGAAAAATCAGCTGTTCCTTGCAGTTTCTTGCTTCGGCTACTAAAAATGGCAAATGTTATGAATGTTTCGCTTTCTTCGAAGAGGGAATTAGCGATAAAAGCCGGGAATCAACTGGATAAGGCAACCGTTAGCGAGCTGTTGATACCTCTACCGGATAAGTCAGGTATGTTATACGATGTAGATGTTGTGAGGATGATGGTGAAGCAGTTTCTGTCTCAGATTGGTAATGAGATAAGGCCAACAAGAACAAGAACAGAACATAGAAGGTCTTGTTCTGAAGAAAACATCAACATGGAAGAGATACAAGAGATTAGAAGACCTCTATCTATTTCTTCTTCTCCTCCATTGTTGTGTAAAGTAGCAAAGCTTGTTGATTCGTATCTTCAAGAGATTGCTAGAGATGTGAAGTTAACAGTGTCCAAGTTTGTTGAACTGGCAGAATCGATACCTGATGGTTCAAGGATTTGTCATGACGATTTATACAAAGCGATTGATATCTTTCTTCAGGTAAAAAGCAATCAAGAAAGTATATTCTAATAACATACATTGAGAAAGCATCTCACACTCTCTTTGTAATGCAGGTTCATCAAAAGATTGAAAAGTTTGAGAGAAAGAGGTTATGCAGAATCTTGGATTGCAAGAAACTATCAGTAGAGGCAAGCAAGAAGGCTGCACAGAACGAGCTGCTTCCGTTGCGAGTGATCGTACAAATCCTCTTTGTCGAGCAAGCACGAGCCACAATAGCTACAACAGCAAACAATATCACCAGGAATGAAACAGCGGTTTTAAGGAGAAGCTTTACAACGAGAAGAGAAGAAAGAGTAGAAGAAGAAAGAGATGAAGTCAAACCAATCGGAGGGTTTCAAAGCACACCTTCGAGGTTTATGGCGCTTTGTGCGATCCCGAGACAACCTAAGAAGATGTTATGCAAGTTGTTGTCCATCAGTAGGAGTTTAAGTCAACGAATTTAAGAAGAATTGATGGTGTGAGTATTTTTTTTTTTTTTTTCATACTGGTTTCTTGTTGCTCAAGTCAAATTGTCTTCGCCGTCCCTGTGAATTTGGTTCTGAACAATTCATTTGTCACATGACATTGTATAACCCAACAATAAAGAGAATATATATATATAATCTTTATTTGATAAATTTTGTTTAATAAATTGAATATTTGTAATTTCTTGTTCTGTTCATTTTGTAATTTCTTGATATTATGTTTCTTTATTAGTTCACTTCAGGTAGAGATTTCCAGTCAAAACTTAACCAAAAAAAAAAAAAAAAAAAAATTAATTTAACACAAAACCTATACACCAAATTATTTTATGGGACAATTTTAAAAAGCCCTCTTTCTGATAACACTTATCGACGACATTGGAGTCAAAATAATCAAGGCATGCATCTACTAACTGTCTACTACCACCGCATGGCACTTATCGACGACATTGGAGTTGTCTATCTATGTTGTTTTATGTAAATTTAAAATTTCCAAATATCGGAATCGAATGGCTGAGAATTATGGCAGTAATATAATATATATATATTATGAGGGCTGTGGGGATGATCTATTTCAATTATGGCATTTTAAAACGTCGGTGGAACTAACTTCATTACTTAACCAACAAACCAAACTCTGTCCAGACACAGAACACAACACGAGCTCCTCATATCCTCTTTCTCTATCCCCACTAATGGAATCAGAGACGACCATGCTACCGAGCCACAAAGACGAGACCAAGACGGAGTTCGAGAAGAATCAGAAACGGTACCAAGACTTGATCGCCACGTTTCCTCACGTGAAAGGATGGTTTTCGAAAGCTCCGTTGATCGAGTATGGTGGTTACTGGTTCATAAAGCCTGTCCTAGAAGGTTGCCTTCACGCGCAAGACTTTTTCCAAGCACGACCCATTGGCATCCTCATTTGTACCTATCCAAAGTCAGGTACCACTTGGCTCAAAGCTCTCACATTCACCATCGCCAATCGATCTCGCTTCGAAGACGACGATTCTTTCAACCCTCTCCTAAAACACAACCCTCACCAGCTTGTTCCTTTTATTGAGACAGATTTCTCTTTGTTCCCTAAAGGTGATGCCCTCAAAGAAAACACTTTGTTTTCGACTCATATGCCGCACGATTTGTTACCCGAATCGGTTGCAAAATCGGGTTATAAAATTGTTTACATATGGAGAGATCCAAAGGACACGTTCATCTCCAAGTGGGCTTTCTTTGAAAAATAAAATTCAAGATGTTGGCTCTCTCAACACTCTTGAGGAGTCTTTTGATATGTTCTGTCGAGATATTTCGCTGTTCGGTCCTTACCTAGACCATGTCTTGGGGTATTGGAAAGCTTACCAAGAGCATCCAGATAAGAGTTTTGTTTCTCAAGTACGAGACGATGAGGGCTGATCCTTTGCCGCATGTGAAAAGATTGGCTCAGTTTATGGGTTATGGATTCACAGCTGAGGAAGAGGAAAAAGGTGTCGTTGAGAAAGTTGTAAAACTTGATGTCAACCAAGGAGACAAAAACAGAGAGATCAGTCCTTCCATTTATTATCCCAATAGCACGTTTTTCAGGAAAGGATCGATGGATTGATGCAAGAAAAAGTCAAGGGCTCTGGTCTGCTTGAACATGGTAATATGACCGATTAAATCTTGTCTGGTGCAATGAATCATCCTTATCTCTTTTAATTACACCACACGTTGTATTATGTTGTCTACGAGGCTATAGATGAATTGTGGCAATACAAGTGAAGTGGATGTGCTTCTTGCGTGTACGCACAAGCGATTCTTCGACGTAGATATGCTATAGCGTTATAATAGCACCGAGATCGATAGACCAAACCCAGATAAGGTAAAGAATAATGTTGCTATTTAGAACTTTATATGAGTATTAATTAATACTTAAATATACTTTAATTATATATACTCATGATAATCTAAAATATTTAAATCCACATATTTTCACAAAAGTGTATGTGGACAACGTTAACTGTTTTTTTTTAATCTCTACTTTAAAGTTTAAAAGACACACGCTATGTATTACAGTTGTATCTACAGTAAAACCTCTATAATTAATAATGTTGAGACCATGAAAATCTATTTATGTATAGAGATTTTAATTTTTCGATAAATTAATAATTATTAATTTATAAAGAGGATTTCATAATTTGATTAAAATAATAAAAAAATAAGATTTAATCGTTATAACTTATATTTTTATAAAATCAATTACAAGAAAAATAACAATTATCATGTTTTGAATATAACACTCAAAGATTTTTATATAGTAAAATGAACTCTAATAAAAATTGATGTGTATATATATACATATATTTAGATAATTTTATGTAATTATAAATTTATATTATTGATGTGACCATATATTTACAAAGAATTTTCAAAAAAATTATTATCTTATTAAATTATCGAATTGTGTCCAAAATTACATTAATGTCATCTTGGGACCGGAAAATTTTATTAATTTATAGAGATTATTAATTTACCGAAGTATTAATTTATAGAGATTATGTTGTTAGCGTGTGGTACATATGTTATATGTTTTCAACAATATTCTAATAATGGTTAGACATCACCTAGATGTCATGTGTCGTCTGATTCTAATCCGTTTAATTTACAAAAATATTTTAACGTTTAAGAAGATGTTATGCAAGTTGTTGTCGATCAGTATGAGTTTAAGTCAGCGAATTTAAGAAGAACTGATGGTGTGAGTGTTCCTAGTGTTAGGTTTAGGAGACATTCACCTGAAACACAAAAGAGAAGAAAAACAAAAGTCTGTTAGTAGAAAATAAAAAGAAAAATTTAGACAAAACTAAAAACTTAAATCTAATAGTAGATCAAAGAGTCTCCAGAAACGGCAATAAATTATAAAGTTTTGTTATTACGCTAAGCAAGATGATTTAAATTAAGAAAGACAATGCAAAATATTAAATTAAACTGTTGTAAATTCAAGGGATTAAAAAGCTAGGTCTAGGGGATTTCTCAGATAAATATGAATTATCAAATCAATAAATTAATAAGGATTCAAGCAATTAAAAATCAGATCTAGAACTCTAAACTCTTTTGTAAAATAAATCAGTTCTCACTGTAAATATTATCTAAATTTAAAACCAGAAAATCCAAATCTCTTTGCAAAATTCTAGGTTAAAAATAAGCAATAAAAACAGGTTTAGATAAGTTCACAAAATTACAAAATTAAATCTTTTTGCAAGAAGTACTTTTGCTCATCAATGGTTTTATCAGGAAAATAAATTTTATTCTCATATCAATTTATTTTCCTAGGTTATTAATTCTAGGTGGCCAATCAAGAATTAATATGAAGAACAACAAGAAATGAAGATCATGAAAGATAATTAATCCTAAAAATCACATATCTAATAAATCATAAAAACCCTGTGAAAAACCCTTAACTTAACAAGCAAACTACTCAAACATATTCAATGAAACACAAATCATATTCTGAATAAATTGCATAAGAAAGAGAATAAAGAAGTAAGGGAGTTCTGAATCTTCTCTGAATGAGTCTTGATTCGTCTCTCCAAAAGCTCTCTAAAATCTCTCAGGGTTTTCTCTCTCAAAAGTTGCAGGAAAAATAAAGCTTAGGTCTAAACAATGACCTAAAAATCATATTTATATTCCTAAAACACGTGTAGGGACTAATGATGCACATATAGAAAACTTTGGGCAGATTTGTAAAACTTCAAAACTTGAGTTCTTGTGTCGGTAAAAAGCGGTGTCGACCGACACCATCACTCTTGATTGTCTCTAAGTTGATTTTCTTCGGTTAAATGCTCCAAAATGTTCCAAATTGCTCCATCTATGCAAAAATCTTAGAAAACCTGTAAAGAATCAAAAACATTCTAGAAAACAAATCATAAGACTCAAAAAGCACACTTATATCATGGTTGAAAACCGTAAAAACAATGATATATCAGTGAGTATTTTTTTCATACTTGTTTCTTGTTGCTCAAGTCAAGGTTTCTTCGTCGTCCGGTGAACCTTATTTGGTTCTGATAATTCATTTATCACATGAAATAGTATAACACAACAATAAATTAAATAAATGTAATCTTTATATGAAATTTTTTTTGTGTAGTTTGTTTAGTATGGCGGTTCAATGATAATTGATTCTTTGTATTTATTGTTCTGTTTGAATTGATTAGTTCAAGTAGACAAATCTACAGGAAAATACCAAAACTGATTCAAAAACCTAACCAAAAATAATAATTGTATGGAATTGAGGTTCGGTGTAATCCTTATGTTGGACTTCCCAACTTACCTACCGGAAGAAACCTCTCCCATTACTTTAATCCCTAAACAAGACAAACCTAATCTCATCACCTCATTGCTAATATTGCTGGGGATTCACTTTTTTTTTTCATTTTTGCAACGGGGAAAAATGAAAATAGAAATGGTTTCTCTACCCGAACATTCGGGATTCTTGCACAGCAGATTTACTATTAAGGGAAAAATGATAAAATGACTTTCAAGTAATAACCAAGGATGTCTTCACACAGTAATTGTTGCTTAACTTGTGAGTTGTGACTAATATTCGCTGGACTCATTTGCTGGACTGTTTACTATTGGTGACTTAAGTCACGTTAACTTTTTGGTGTAACTTAATTTATGTGTGGGTTTGGTGGAGTCATTTGTTGTGACTTAATTTATATGTTTGTATTATCTCATGGGTTTTATTCTTATATTTTTCAAAAGATCGGTTTTTAATTCTGGGCATATTACCCGAATCCGAATCCCGAACCCGAACCCAACCCGAAGTAGGGGGTTTGGTTTGAGTTTGAGTTTTGTGTAAAACCCGATCGGGTTCAGTACCTCTAAGGTTCAGATACCCGATCAAGTTCGGGTAATATCCGAAGCCGAAATAAAATCTGAACTAATCCGAATTAAACGTAGAAAATGCATCTAGGGAGTACCTTGGACATTTAAGAGTGCATATTAAACCATTTTGTCATCTTAGTTTTTTTGTCCTAATGTGAAACGTTAAATATTTATATATATACATGTGTTCTGAAATTTATAAAAAGATTAAAAAAATATATGATTTGTTTGAGTTCGGTATACCCGAATAACCCGAACCTGAACGGGTAATATCCGAACCCGACCTGAAAGTAAAAAAAACCCGAACGGGTTCTATATGCCTAAACTCGAAAACGCGAACCCGATCGGGTTCGGGAACACGAATGCCCAGGGCTACCGGTTTTAATGGAAAATCTCCACTAGACATGTATTAGGATGAGTCCGTGTTAGACATAGTTGTGTTTAGGAGTTTAAATGTGATTGCATATTGGAAAGACAATGCAAGCCGATTTAAAGAATTAGAATCAATGGCATGTCTTGAGTATTCCAATCACATGCAAAAGTTGCATCAAAATCATATTTTAGTATCGGTAGTCGAGTTTTGAAGAAGTATAAAAGTTGTCTTTTACCGACCAATGTTCAGGGTTTGATTTTTGTAAAGAACTGGTTTCGTGGATTTGAAGAGATTGGTAAGAGTTTTGGTACAATTTATTTGCATTTGAACTATATTGGTGATGAATTTTTAATTATCTTGATTTGAAATTTGTAGGCGATGACTTCAAGTTTGATGAAGAGGAAGAATGGACTATTGTTGATGGTTGAGTTTGGCTTTGATACATTTTATTTGAGTTTGACTTAAGTTTGTTGTTAAGATTGTGACTTTGAGTGTGTGACTGAGTTTGATATTTTGTAATGAGGATAGGTCTGTATGAGTTTATTCTTGATGTTTTTTCAAGAATGGAATTATCATTATATCAGCTACACAACAACAATCATAAGCAGATCCTCAGAGTTTAGAGATTGAATCAGCAAATCTAACGAAATCAAAAACGCAATTGCAAATATAGATTTAGATCAGAGAACAGAGTACAGAAAAAACAGAAAGATCGGAAATGAAATGAAGAAACATCAATTCAGATCAAAAAAATAAAAGTGAGCAGTAACCATTTGGACATAGTCCTTATTGGGCATGGATATTTTTTTGGACCATTGTCCATTTGTGACTATTCAACTTCTAGTCTTCTACCCATACAAAACAATGTCCAAGCAGACTCACCCAAATGGTCCATGGACTGACAATTTGACACCTCTATTGACATTGTACTCAAAGATCAATCAATGAATTCTACAACTCCATTCTCCTCCCTAAAAATGTAAAAGATCATCCATTACGGCCAATGGGTGGCTATTCTTACTACATGGTATATACTATATACCATTTCTGTTTGTTGATTTTGCTTCTTGTATGTTGTTTTATTTTTTGGGTTTAATTTCGGTGAGAATTAGGACAGCTGATTGTCTTTTTTTTTTTTTTTTTTTTTT
>NC_025690.1:3166362-3168120 GCF_000633955.1 Camelina sativa | reverse complement strand
TGTCACCATAGTACAAGATCAGCTCAAACAAGCCAATTAGCAGGAAAATTGTTGACAAAGGTAATCGGATGCGGTTCCACTCTAGCACGACGCGCCAGCTTGTCCGCACTAACATTCTGTGATCTGGGAATCTGGACTACTGAGAATGATAGAAATTCGTCCTTATCTTTTTCAATTACATCCAAATATGTCTTGAAAGCAGGCCACTCAGAAGGCGAAGACACCATCTTCACCAAGTCAGAACAGTCTGTGAGAAAACACACATTTCTCATTATCCGCACCAATCATATACCCCATTGCCCAAATGAGAGCTTCCACTTCGGCATGGAGAGGTGACAAGCTACGTCGAGAGTTAGAAGCACCCATAGTGGGAGATTCTCCGTAAGGAGAAATGCAATGCCAACCTCTGTCAATAAATTGATCAGTCGCCTTCAAAGATCCATCCACAAAACAACGGTGACTGGTTCCATAATTATTAACCGTGAGACTAGTGTCCACCGTAGAAGCAGAGAAAGGACGTAAAACACCCTTAGGTAAAGATCCTAAAGGATCCTCCTGGGCTAAAGACCAGAGCTTTGCTTCCTCTTCCGCTATCTGTAAAATCCCTAAAGGATTAGAGTCCAAATTGCTGAACAATTTGTCATTTCTGGCCTTCCAGATATACCAAAGAATCGACGGGAATACCTCCACCGAAGGAACGTCCTGGAATCTCCAGAATAAATAATCCATGTTTGTATAGACGGATTCTGAAGGAAAAAATCCCGAGGAGGTCGGAAAATGTGACAAACCTCACACTTGCCGAGCCGGAGGACATAAGAAAAGAGCATGATTAATTGTCTCCTCCGGTCCTCCACAAATCTCACATTCCACATCACAGCCCACTCCACATCGCCACAGATTTGTTGTTGTCGCCATACAACCTGTAACTGCTTGCCATATAAAATGTCTAAGTTTTGGTGGGCACCGAACCTGCCAAACAAATGCCTGAAGAGGAATAATATTGGGACCAGAAATCGGGGAATCGGTGTCCGGTTTCTGGCGCAAAGCTTGGTATCCAGATTTAACAGTGTATATACCGGATTTTATCAAATGCCAACCCAGGCTATCCGGAGTGGTCCAAAGACCAAGAGGTAAAGCAAAGATAAGGGCAACATCCTCCGGTTTGAAAGAAGCCGAAAGTAAAGCCAAAATCCCATGAGTGAGAGCTCCTGTCAATAAAAGTTTCAACTCTAAGCGTGGGATCAACTGGCGATCCTGAACGCAATGCTGGTCTCGGGGGTTGAGTAGGAATCCAGGGTTCAGACCATACTAAAATGGAATCTCCCGAACCTACCCGTTTAATGAGTCTTTTGTTTACCAGAGAGCGAGCAGAATTCATACTCCGCCATCCATAAGATGGTGAGTAGGATTTAATTGGATCCAATGGATCAGAATGTCTATAATATCAACCTTTGAAAACCTTTGCAAATAATGAATCTGTAACTGAAATTAGCCGCCATAGTTGCTTAGCCAACAATGCGGTATTAAAATCATCCAGACACCGAAAACCCAACCCTCCCTCTATTTTATCAACACATAACTTATCCCAAGCGATCCAATGTAACCCTCTTGTTTCCCCGGAAGAGCTCCACCAGAAATTAGAGATCGCACTAGTGAGTTTTCGTGTTACTGTTTTTGGGAGACGAAAACAGGCCATAACAAAGGTAGGGACAGCAGTCGCTACCGATTTTATCATAACCTCTTCCCCCCCCCCCCCCC